>NW_023046114.1:0-74120 GCF_011762505.2 Arvicanthis niloticus
CCCTCCTTGTCCGAGCTCACTGTTATGGACTCCTGGGTCACAAGAAGACGGCCATGTTCGATTTCACTCCATACTTCGGGAGGAACCGGGAATGTGAGAGCTCTGTGTGGGCGAGCTCTCGTGCACCTGGCCCTGGACCAGCTGCAGGTGACAGCCCATCCTCCCCACCTGGGGCTGAGCAAGCAGGAGTGAGGGAGACCATGTGCTGCTTTCCTCCTCCCCTGAAGGAGGGTGAGCGAGATCAGGCCTTCCAGCCCTCGGGTGCACATCGGAACTCCATATTCTCCTCCCCACAAGCACTAGCGGGGATGGAGAGCCACATTCCCACAGATCCACCTTTCAGTAATCCTCTTTCATGCTTTGACACCTCAGTCTGCGTGGATAGGTATGCAAGCCCTAGGGCCACTAGTGGATCTTAAATGATTTCACAGTGAATGCGGGTGGTAGGTAGGCCATGGATAGTCGGAGCCGGGAAGGTAGAAAGCTGGATGGGACAGACCTTCTGAGTCTCCAGGGAGAGAAAATGGAGACATGGGAATGATCCCTCCCACCCTGACACTCATGGGCTCTCCTTCCTTGCAGGAAGCTGTGGATGACATGGTCTCCGCCCTGAAGCTTGACCCAGGCACTGTTATCCTGAGATCCTCTCCCTGAAGACAGAAGTTCAGTTGCTCCTTACCCGGGCCTGTATACCCGCTGCCGGGTCCTCCTGAACCAGTGTCTGGACACTGGGGTGCCCCTTAGGGAAGAGGACACCCAAGGCCTCCTTGCCATGGGGGAGGCACTGGTTAGAATCAATGCTGCACAGCCCAGTTGGCACCTGCTTCTCACAGACATCCTCACAGGGCTGGGTATGTGTAAGAGCAGGGGACATGGGCCTCTGTCCCACATTCCCTGTCCTCTGTGTTATTCTCTGTGGGAGAAAGCCCTGGCTTCTCAGGCTCCAAATCCTGTGACCTCCGACCACTGAGGGGCCTGTAGAGTGCAATTTCTGGATTTTTGTTTGGTTGGTTGGTTTGGGTTTTTGAGACAAGGTTTCTCTGTGTAGCTTTGGCTAGCTAACCTAAAACTTGTCCTGTAGAGAAGTCTGACCTCAAACTTAGAAATTCACCTGTTCCTTCCTCCTGAGTGCTGGGATTAAAGGTGTGTCCCACCACCACCTGGCTTTACCCTCTGGTTCTCCAACTCACATACTTCTGCTGGCAGAGGGAAGACCCCAAGAAGGATTTGTACACCCACATGCGCCATATGGGTCTCTGTCACCCTTATTTGAAGGGAAGCTCTCTGTAACCTGCTTTTGCCCTCCAAAGACTTCAGGGGGCTGCCCCACAGCTATGCTCTTACCGGGGCTAAGTCTGCACTCATCAACTGGACTCCACCCAAGACAGAGTAGAGGACATCAAAGTAGTTCCCTAGGGCTAGATGCCCGGCTTCCTGGGCATGCCTCCATCCAAGCCATACCACATTCACTGAACATCTTTCCCTTATCCCCACAGGCAATTATCAGGAGGCTGGCACCCACTTGCAAGAAGCGCTGCACCTCACCCCATCATCAGAGGCCGCCCAGGCCCGGAGAGGCTTGCTCCAGCTTAAAGGGGGAGATGTGTCAGCTGCTGCCCGTGACTTGCAGTACCTGGCAGAGACAGATACTCAGGACCTCGGCTTCCTGTTACGTCTCCTTGAATCCCCAGAGCGGCAGAGTCTCACGAAGGTATGTAGCACCTCATAAACCCTGTGCTGACCTTGTCCCAGGACCACGAGCTTCAGAACTCCATACTCACCCCAGCCAGCCCTTCCCTTCTTGCTGCTAGCTGCCTTCCTTGGGTTTGGGGTGAGGTGGAATAAGAAGCCCCAGAAACTGGCCAGGGAAGATCTCTGGAAATACAAACTCTGTTTCTTTGCTTGTACATGCAAGCCATGGGTAACTGGGGCTAAGAAACCTCGTCCTGGTACAAGGACCACTCCAGGACCCAGTGCAGGGCATACAGATCCTGTTGTGTTTTATAAAAAGAAAGAAAGAACCGGGATATGTTTGGTAGAGGTGCAGTATGGTGAGAGGTGGAAGGGGGTGCCTCTGTGGACCCATGCTGAGACATCCCTTCCCCCTGAGGTACCAGCCATAGATGGACATAGTATAGAATAGAGTTTATTTAGAGCATGGGGAGGGGAGTTGAGGAGGGAGCAGAGACAGAGAAAGGCGAGGGTGGGACAAGAGAGTAGTAGAGGCTGGCCATAAAGACATGGAGAGAGAGGGGGAGGGGAATAGAGAGAAAAGGGACAGAGGGGGAAGAGAGTAAGAGAGTGAGGAGGGGGCAAACAGCCTCTTTTATACTGAGTCAGGCATTCCTGTATGTTGCCAGGTGTCTTAGTTAGGGCTTTACTGCTGTGAACAGACACCACGACCAAGGCAACTCTGTCTTAGTTAGGGTTTACTGCTATGAACAGACACCATGACCAAGGCAAACTCTTACAAGGACAACATTTAATGGGGCTGGCTTACAGGTTCAGAGGTTCAGTTCATTATCATCAAGGTGGGAGCATGGCAGCATCCAGGCAGGCATGGTGCAGGAGGAGCTGAGTTCTACATCTTCATCTGAAGGCTGCTAGCAGAAGACTGGTTTCCAGGCAGCTAGGATGAGGGTCTTAAAGCCCATACCCACAGTGACACACCTACTCCGACACACACCTTCTAATAGTGCCACTCCCTGGGCTGAGCATATACAAACTATCACAGCCTAGAAGGAAAGCTAACAGGTCCAGGCTTTAGGCCTTGGGGTCAGAGGGACCCAGGTCAAGAGTTGACATGGGGCAAGACAAGTGTCCTTCCGAATGCCTCCCTCTGTCAGTTGCTCTGAATTCTGCCAGTCAGGTGACATGGAAAAGGGCCTATCAGAGAGTGGCTGAAACAGGAGAGTTGGCTGAGCCCTGATGAAGGCTTCCTAAAGCAAAGGACCTGCTGCCTGAGAAAGGGGGCCAGGGCTGTGATGGTGCTGGTTGGAGTTGAACTGAGAGGAACGTCTAGGCTGAAGTTTATAGACTCTATAGCAGTGTATACAGTTCTAAGAGATTAAAGCCTCTGAGCATGGAGGGCCAAGGATATGACTTGTGAACTAAGAAAAAGGGGTAAGATAAAGTGTCTGAGCATTCAAGGAAGGTGGGCAAGAGTCCCTAAGCTTACAGGCTCAGGGCCTGGGGAGTCCTGAGTAGAACCAGAGATGTTTCTGAGGTTCTGGTGCCAGAGAGGAATTCCAGAACTGGAGCAGGTTGGGTACTGGGTTCCTGAAAGTCTTAAAAGAGTCGAGAGGGGAATCCTGATCCCCAAGCTCTAGGACTGGAGAAGCTCCTTGGGTGGGGGAGGGGGCGGTCCTGGAGCTAAAGCAGGGAATGGGGACTTGGGGTGGAGGGCTGAGGAGGTTCCTGAGCTTCAAGGGGAAAATCGGGAAAACACTGCCGAAATTCCAAGGTCTAGGGATCTTAGACTCCAGGGTCTAGGTTTAGTAAGGCAGCTTTCTGTTGCCTAGCAACAGGGGCCAACCCGGAAGTGGCCTTTCTGGCTTCCTGCCTTGTGTCAGTCTCGCTACCCCCCAAAGCGTGGTCCTTATGGACTGCGCCTGCGCTTGCGCCTGCACGGCTGTTGCCCCTCCCAGAGCTGGGCGGAGCGGGGCGCAGAGCTTGTGAGGCTGTCTGTATTTAAGCTTTTTTGAATGCCTTCTATCTGTACCCGGCAGCCGCGTGGACCATGCAGCCGGGAGGGCGAGAGGCTCTTGCAGTCACACTGCAGGGAACAAGAAAAGCGGGTGCCCTTGTGCCTCAGCGCCAAGTCCTTCCCGGGAGCCTTCAATCTAGTGCTGGGAGATGGCACTGCACCCCATGCTGGAAAGCAGGTCCTCGGGTCCCTATAGGCCCCCGGAAACCTTCAGCCCCTAGCAAAAACATCTGGCCTAACCAACTGGTGGTGTTTGCCCCCTGTAGGAGTGACTGCTCAGCCCGGGATGCTCTGAGCTTTACCCCCAACGGAAGGATTTAGAGTTTAGGGTGTTGTATGCTGTGAGGCAGGATGCATTTAAAAGGGGGAGGGAGGGACCCCAGTGGCCCATCTTAGGTTCTGTGGAACCGTTGTAGGTTATTAAGCAAGGGAGGAATCGTGTGAGTTTAAGGAAGAAGTTGCCTGCCTTCGCAGTGGCCTAGAGAAACAGGATCCGGGAAGAGGAGATAAAGACGCTTAGCAGCTTCAGGTGCAGACCTGCCTCTGCTCAGGAAACAATGTTGCCTAAGAACTAAGGGGGAGGCAGACATACTGAGCCGGCCGAAGCCATCAGTCAAAGGAGGGAACCCTCACCCCTACCCATGACCAGACCTCCAGAAGTGTGGCTACCTTCTGCACAGCGAGGAGACCAGACACCAGCAGAGGCTGTCTGTGCCCAGACACTAACTCTGAGCTCTTGCCCTGTGCCCCCTTTGCAGGCCGCTGCCAAGGAAGCAAGCAACCTCTTGGATTTAGGGAATCCGAGGCAGGCACTAAGCTACTGTTCTTTGGCCATCCTGGCCGGAGACAGCAATCCTTACCATCTGCGTCTCCGAGTGGCCTGCTTGACTCAGCTGCAGGAGTATGACCGGGCGCTCAGGGACCTGGACCGGGTGCTGCAGCCGCCTGTAGAGCACAGTGACCTGCCAAGGAGGACAGAAGATTTCTGCACCCGGGGTCGCCTGCTTCTGAGTCTGGGGGATAAGGATGGAGCCGCAGAGGCCTTTACCCAGGCTTTGGCCCTGGCACCAGCCCAGGCTCAAAGCAGCCTGCTGGAGCAACCAGGCCAGGCCACAACAGCCAGTGTGTTTCTGATCCGTGGGCAGCGCTGTCTAGAGGAACAACACCTGGAGGAGGCCTGGACAGCGGTCCAGAATGGACTCCTGGTGGACCCCAGCCACAGTGGGCTAAAGAAGCTGAAACTGAGGACTCGCAAGGTGGCTGCCTCTGGCTGCAGGCTGCACTAACCAGTAGCTAACCTGCCTGACTCCTCCATCAGCACCTAACTTCTCATCTAGGGTGTACCTGGCTCCCCAGATCCAAGAGTGGCACTCTCCGCTGGCCACCTTTGCCTGTCCTTTGCTGTGGGATTAGAGGACAAAGTTCCTGCTTATGCAGAGCAGCTGGCCTGGGTAGCTCACAGCCCCACTGCAGCAGGCAGCCTCAGCACTCTGCTCACACCTGGGAAATGAGCAAGATCAGGGTTAGCACCTCAGGGCCTATCAGGAGAGTTGCTGGCCCAGGAAGCCCTCCCTGGGGAGGAGGCTGCTTAGAACAGGCTCCCGCATTAATCAAGGTCCAGATTCCTGGCTGCCTCTGTGCATCGACTGACCTCGGGAGCCCGTTCTCCAGGGACTCGGTGTCCATGCCAGCAGGCACGGCCCAGGCAATCCCTTCCCTCCACAGAACCCTGAATCCTCGTAAGGTTGAGAGACCCCAGGCTTCCACTTGGCCTGAGCCTGACCAAGGTGTCAGCCTGTGATTTGGTACATCTGAGCTGAGACAGTTACGTGGGCAACCGTGCCATCCAGTCTCGATCCCTGCCAGTGGGGCTCCAGTCTGTCACCTTCACTACCACCATCACCAAAGCTGTCACGGCCTGGGCTGGAGTACTTCATGCACCCACCGCATTGGACAGGACTGCTTGAAGTGACATGACAAACCCCTTCCTGGCTTCTCCTGTGAGGGTGAGGGCAGGGTCTGAATTCTAAGACTTCCCTTTGCCCTGGGCTACCTTCTCCTGCAGTTCTTTTAGCAACGTGGAAACCTACTGTCTCACCTCCTACACAGACCAACCCCCAGGCTCAGATACAGGATTCCTGATCCTGCCCATCCCCAGGGCAGGGATGAAGTAACTGGGTAGGATTAGCAGTGTCCTTCCTATGAAGCCTTTTTATCTGCCTGACAACATCCCTCTGTGGTGTGGGAGCCCTCCTCCCTGCTGCTATAATACCTGAGACCTGCCAAGCTAAGCCTCCGTGTATTCCACAAGATGACCAGGAAGAACAGAGAGCCCAGAAATGCTCTTCTGTGAGGCATACCCTGGTTCCTGCTGTCCTTCCCAACCATGATCTCTAGGATAGCCTGGTGCACATCTCCACCAGGTTACCCTTTCACCCATCTCACATCTGTCTCTCCACCTGTGCATGCCTTGGCACCACAGACATTTGCCGACACCCAGCAGCACCATGGTCAAGCAGTTGTCACCTGGTGTGCCCTCTGTGCCTTTGCTGCCTTTCAGCCTAAGGTGTCCTGTCATGCTCATCCACTCCAGGATAGTTCAGCCCTTGTCATTCTAAACATGAAGGCACTCAAATCTGGCAGAGCTCCTCCTGGCCACCAGGGGCATCACCCAGCACCTTGAGGTTCATCTCTCAAGGACTTAGCACAGGCTCGTTCTCTCTCTCTCTCTCTCTCTCTCTCTCTCTCTCTCTCTCTCTCTCTCTCTGCTCATCTGTCACTTTGCTGTGGTCTAAATGTGTTCCCAGAAATCCGTGCGATGAGATCCCACTACCAATGGGATGTTGCCAGAATGTGTGGGTCTTGTGGGTGGGAAGGAGTTAGGCTGTACTGATGCTGATGCAGCCCTAAAGAACGGTGTCCGTGGCTTTGAAGGCACTTCAGCCCACCCACATATGAGAATGGAGTGGGGAGGTACCACCTACAAACCAGGATGCAGGCCTGTCCCCACATACCTACCAGGGCTCCACCTTGGACTTCTACCTCCACAGCCATGAGAAAGAAATCTCACTTGATAAGGTTCCCAGCCTGCTGGATTTTGTCTCAGTGAACTGAAGTGCAGTGTCTCCTTACCACCACCTCTGCCCTGACCACAGACCTCTGGTCCCTGAAGATGGAGGTGTGTCTTAGCTAGCCAAGCCCCTCAGCCTACACACTGTCTCATGGAAGAGTCCCAGGCTAGACCAGGCACCCCAGCAGCCTGGAGATTGTGGTGGAGGGTTCTAGAGGCTGTGCATTCACCCTAGCTAGGGTATAGGCTTACAGGACAAGTCTAGGGTTGCTGGCCTCACCATTCTAGAGCTCACACTCTGAAGATCCACCTACCTCCTCGCAGTCCCCAAAAGCCTACCCACAGCTTCCCAGCTCCTTCCATGTTTGGCTGGAGTGGAAAGAACCCAACCAGGTGTCCAGCCCTTGCATGATTTCAGTGTCTATTGTGGACCATGGAGTCCAACTTTCACCAAGCAAATCATGGGTCACTTCCAGCAGAGTGTGATCAGATACAGCAGAGTCCTCATCGGGGGATCTGTGTGCCCAGTTGGCTATGACCCTAGTCTCTGCCCCCACCTTCCTTCCCAGAACTCCTCGAGGTGTCACAGTGTGTAATCCACAGCCTCAAGGGCCCAACTTGATCTTCGTTCACACTCAGGGGTCCTCAAAACCTGACCTACTAGGGGCCTAAAAGCCAGGTCTTTTAGCACTGACAGACCACGGTGTTTTCAAGTGAGAAAGGCTAGTGTCCCTAAATGTTTCTGGTGGAGGGGCCCTTGAAGGACTAGGGGCCCCTTACCTCAGCACCACGGCCAGATGCGCCCATTCCAAATTTCAGAATCCAGATCTTGTTCAGTGCCCTAGTTTCCCTTATAAGAACTCAGAAAGGGGGCGGGGAGTGGGCAACACCTCAGTCAGTAAAGTGCTTCTTGTACAAGCACAGGACCTGTGCTTAATCCTTGAACTGGAATGCAAAGCAAAACAAAACAAACACCAAACCAGAGTATCCCACACCTACAATCTCCATGCTGAGGAAGCCAGGGACAAGAGCATCCCTGAGGCTAACTGACCTGCCAGCCTTCCTACTCATGTGGGCAGGAAGAGACTTCCACCAAGGTGACAGTGGAAGCCATACCATAGCATCAGTTCAAACAGAGAGCTATTGACTGTTAGGGGTTAGTGTGACTGCCGCAGTGCTAACTCATACATCACAGACTGCAAAGTTCTGAGACGTCCATCAGTCAGCTGCCCCTCTCTGCACAGGAGACTAGCTCCCTACTCAGTCTGCCCAGCCCCTCTCAGGTGAAGCTTAACCACCCCTCATGCCTGGCATTGGGCTAGCAGAGTTTTCATGACAAATCCCTCTGTTGGTTAATAGGTATCAACTTGCCTGGATTTGGAATCACCCTGGACGGAGATATATCTCTGGGTGTGTTGGTAAGAGTATTTCCAGAAAGGTTCAACTAAAGAGGGAGAAAAACACCCTGGACATGGGTGACACCATCCCATGGGCTGGTGTCGTAGACTGAATAAAAAGGAGCAAGGGAACTGGGCATCAGCGTCCGTCATTCTGACTGCAGATGTAGTGAGGTCACATGCCAGCCGCCCCGCCTTCCCCACTGTGATGCACCCAACCTTCAAACTCAATTAAATTCTTCATTAAATTGATTTTGTTAGGCATTCGGTCATACCTAAAGAAAAGTAACTCCTAATACTACTCCAAACCCCAGGTAATAGGCCTAAGGTCTGAACCCAACTCTGAGCTGCAACTGGAGACTGCCCTTCTCCAGGACCATGGGCCACCCTCAGAAGCCATCAGAGCATGGTCTCAATGTTTCTAACAGCCCCATTTGGAGATCGTTCTCATGGGATCCAGGCTTTGTGCTCCAGCCCTTCCTGCTTCCCCTGGAGGCCAGGAGAGCTGTTCAAAGCTCACCGGGGCCTAATGCGCTCTTGCTTAGAGCCCTATTACTTTCTCTGAGCATATCCCCGGCTCACATTTGAAAATCTGGAATACAGCCCCTGAGCCCAAAGCGCCTAGCCAGCTCCCTAGCCAGGCTCCAGCTCCCTAGCCCCTGGCTCTAGAGGCTTCCTGGTTACGTTCAGAACTGGCAAGCAGTCCAATATCCCACCATCAGCCCCAGTGAGGACCATTTCTACTGATGTGCCTGTCCATCACGATGTGCAGATCATCTTTTACACTGGCAAGCCCCATAACCACCCTTACCCCACCCAGAGACTGCAGGGAAGAACACCCAGGGAGAGGCCACTCATATCAGCTCATAGCAGAAAACCTACCAGGGTCACACCGGCAAACCCTAGGTCCCCTTGGGCTAGAGTCAAGAGACAGAAATGAGTCAGAGATGGGGTTTGGGGGGTCAGAACACCCAGACAGCAGGGTCCCTATACTAGAAAGCACACCTGCCCCTCCCCCACACGAAAGCCCATAGAGTGCCCCGGTATGTCATCATCTCCAAGGAGTTCATATCATCACAAAGGTGGGCTGGAAGCCAGCACCATGTGACCTCACAGCCAGCTCGGCCTGACCACTGCTCTACTCCACCCAGAGCCCACCTTGGCCAGCTCACCCTAGCTCTGAGACGTCCCAACCTAGCCTTTAAGGACTTGCCTTGTGGCGGCTGACAGCACTAGGTAAGGTTCACTGAGAGGGACCTGCCCGGCCGCTTCACAGGGTGGTATTTTGGTTTTTTTGTTTTTGTTTTTTTTTTATGTTGCTTTGTTTTGTTTGAGACAGTCTCACTCTGTAATCCACACGTTGGCCTTGAGTTCACAGCAATCCTCCTGCTTCAGCCTCCCAAATGCTGGTTCCAGGCATGTGCCATCATACTTGACACCTAAGCTTTGTCATGACCCCTCTAAGATCCAAGCATTTCACTCAGAGCCTATGGAGCATTTCAGCATTTCATCACCTACCCCTTGTTGGGTAGCCCCTTTGATACAACTTACTGCCTGGAATGCCCCTGCCTCATCCTCATGACAACCCAGAGAGTCCCTTCTCTAGAGAGATGAAGACCTACCTGGGGGTTGTGTGTGTCACACTGACTCCTTTCCTCCTTACCCAGCACAATCACCCCACACCTGTCCCAGGTAACTTAGCTGTGGGGTGTGTGTGTGTGTGTGTGTGTGTGTGTGAGAGAGAGAGAGAGAGAGAGAGAGAGAGAGAGAGAGAGAGAGAGAGAGACTTGTCAGCCGGAAGTGAAGTTTTCAGGCCAGGATGTGAACCAGCAAATTGCAGAAGAGAATTAGCTAATGCATTCAGAGTCAGAACATGCTGGAACTTGAGTTGCAAAGGCCAAGCCAGGCCCAGGCTTGTCCTGCAAGGCTGACATACACACGCACTCACCCACTCAACTGATGTTGTGGGAGCCCCAGCCCTGGGGGAGCTGATATTCTCCTAGGGATGACATAAATACAAACACTCAGGGTTACAGAACTCTATGTTAGGGTAACACAGACCAGGAGCAGACTAAGGCTTGCTCAGTTGAACTTGAAAGCCAGGTAGGGGAAGGACCCTGAAAAATGGAGCCTTCTTCGTTTTCTCCTTAGTTAGGGACCTGGAAAATGGGTCTCCTGACAAAGGGGCTTGAGGAATCAGGGAAATATAAGGAAGGCTAGAGAGAGACATCTTTGACTCTCCGCTGAGGGATCCTCTCTGGATGGAAAAGAAGACACATCTTCAGGTCTGGCTGCAACTCAAGGTGATGGTAGCCTGGAGTAAACAGGGTGTGGGAAGGAGGCAAGGTCAGACTCCAGCAGAACTCAAAGTGTGATTCCAAAGCTTGGCTTTAGTAACTCGAGAATGGGACTGTCTGGAGGAAAGCAGAGGCCCTGTGAGGATGCAAAAGACCAGACAGTCACCGTCTGACATCCAGAGGAAGTGCTGGGCGTGTGAACACCAAGAGACAGGCAACAGCTGACTGACAGGGAGAGAGGGCCAGGGCCCCACCTACTCTGCACCTTAACAGAAACAGCCATGCCAACTTGATGAGGATTGAGTCAGGAGCATCTAAACCCATCCCCAGGCTGGGCCATTTGGAAGATGATGTACAGACAGTAACACCTAAGCCTGATGGATCATGGGGCCCTGCTTTAAGCTGCTAACCCTAACCCTCTCGTTCTGTATGGTTTCCACACACATTATCCTTCTAACCCCCACCATCCCCTGAAACTCCTGGATTCCCACAAGAACAGAGACAGGACAAGCAAGAAGCTCAGAGCTTGAGTAACCTCCCCAACAGAATTCCTGATCCAGTTTCCAAGCCCAAAACTCCAGGAGCCTCCAGGCAAGGCAACCCAAGCAGGCTCCACCGTAGAGGACAGTGGACACCTAGGCTGAGCTTCCTGCATTTACTGGGGAAGATAACCTCAGCCCTAGCTAGTCCCTGCCATGCCAGACAATGGAACAAGACAGAAACTGACTTTGAGAACAATGGACACCAGGACTAGTTGGCCAGGTTTCCCTTCTACACAGGGTCCCCTGGGCACTCTGGGTACAGCTTACTGCGCCGAGAGCAGAGACCAGGACAGAGCATCCCCAAAGCACCAGCTCCCGTGTGTTTTAGGCATCCAGGCTCCAGCTGCATCTCCTGGCCCTGGCCTGGGGTGCTTAGCTGTGTGCCTTCCACCCAGAACCGGCTGATAGGGAAGTCGGAGAGCCCAGTGGGGATGGTGGAGAGAGCGTACCAGTGTAGGAAGAAGCACTCAAGCTTCCTGGAGTATGGACTGCTGGTGCTGCTGATACTGATGTTGCTGGGAGCCATAGTGACTCTGGGTGTCTTCTACAGCATAGGTGAGCAAGGATACCCTGCCCCCTTACCTCCCCCCAACCCATTCCTGCCCAGGGCTTCCCATGTCCCTGAGAGAAGCCAGCCTTGTAGAGTGGGTCAAAGGGTGGGGGTCTGCCAGGGCTCCCCGCCCCCGCCTGCTCCTAGGGCCATGCTGCTGACTCCAGAGGTGCCAAGAAGGGACACTGACCTGTACGGGGCCCAGCGACCCCATCCAGAAAAGCTCTGTCTGTCCGGGCTTGCTGGCGCAGCAGCTTCTGCAGGCTCTGCCTCCGCCCCCTCTGCCTCAGCAGGACTCTGGGATGCTGCTGACAGCGGCACGGTCCGGACAGCGGCACGGTCCCCCGCCCCACCGATCCAGCCCCCTTCTAGTCCGCAGCCCAGCCCAGCAGAGTGGCTGCTGCAGTTCCCAGGTGGCCCAGCAGCAGGAGCCCAAAGCCCCTGAGCTAAGGGGGTTCTGCCAGCTGTCTTACCTGGCGCTAGTCAGGATGACTGGTGGCTTCTGAGACAGGCTCTTGCTTAATGCAAGTTGGAAGGAAGGGGCTAGCCTGAGGACCCATGAAAGTGGAGGTGTGGCTAAGACTGCCCTTTGGGTAGATCTCAGGTATCTTAGAAACTGCTTCACACACTGACCCCTTCCTAAAGGACCACATGTAGGACTAGGGTGCTCCCCTTTGCGTGGGGCTCCCAGCAGCCCTGCACCCTACACCTTCCGATCCCCTCATCCCCTTTGAGCCAGAAGTGGGAAGAAAGGGAGGAGGAACAGAAGAAGATCCACATACAGTATATAGACAGTCTACTACACCACGCTACTCCTGCCGTGTCTCTTCAGTGATGGGCTAACCTGGCTCTGGCTCTCACACCAGGGCACCAGAGCCTGGAAGTTCTCTCGGGGAACTATGGATGAGGGACAGCTAGAAAACACAAGTGGGTTCTGCCTAAGGAGGAGGTGGGTATCCCCTACCCAGGGCTGCCTTCAAGGGCCCATGTAGTGTGGCTTCTGCCCAGTGGCCACTGTGGTCTCTGTCCACGTGGTTTGCAGGCAAGTGTTGACAGGTGCAACCAACCCCATGGGAGAAACAGAAATGACAGGGTCCACTCCCCTAGTGGAGCCTAGGGTTCCACGGACCTTTGTTTGAAGGCCACTGGTCTCAAAACATTTGGTTTTGAGGCCTCCGGAGACCAGACCTGGTAGCCCCACAGTCACCTACGAGATACATGACTGGGGAATGGGAATGGGGTTCTCCTGTTCTGTCCCCCTGTCTGTCTTCTCCATGCCTGTCTCTCCCTTTATCCTTTGAGCAGTATGACCTCAGGCACACCCAGGATCTCCTTGACTCTGCCAGGGCCCCACAATCTCTGCTTCCTCCTCCTCCTCCTCCTCCAGGGCTCCTGGGACTCTGGAATGACCCTACATTTAACTTCAGCTTCAGTCCATGACTTCAGTCAGGACTGAAAAGATGGGAAATTTTGTATTACCCATAAGTACTTTCTCCTTTCTGTTCTGATGCTTTCTTATTGTTTCTGATTTGTGAGCTATCGTTTACTTTTTAGTTTCTGGGTCGTGCGGTTAGTTTCTGGGTTATGCCACCGTTTTAAATTTTACTGACTTCTGGGTCAGCTGTACCATCGTCAGAAGCTCAGTTGGAGCTGGTCGGTGAGCCCTCTGGTGCTTGACTGAGGTTAACCTTGGGTGCATTCCTGTTGCTGTGATAAAAACACCCTGACATGGCAACTTAAGAGAGAAAGCATTTTTCAGAAGTCAAGACAGCAGGGACTTGTAGCCATTGGGAGAGCAATGGACTCTGTCTATGTTCAGCTCTGTACAATCCTGGGATCCCTCGAACAGTAGGCAGCTCTCACACTCAGTTCAGTCAGGGTGACTCCCCTCTTGCATGCACGAGAGGCCTTTGTCCCGGGTGACTCTATCTAGTTAATAATGCTGTCCATCTCACTAGCCTAGGCCAAGTAAGTCTTAGTCAATTAAAAAAAAAAAAAAAAAAGTGTAAAATAGGCCAGACGTACTTGTGGGCCATGCCAGACCCAACCTGCTGAGAGTCTATAGGTTCCTGTGAACTCAAAGTTAGGCCCAGGTTCTGCCTCTCAGCCCCAGGCTCCCAGAAATAAGACCCAGACTCAAATTATTTTTACAAATACCTTGGCCATAGAGCTAGGCTCTACTCTGACTAGATCATAGCTAGAGATAACCCGTTTATTTTAACCTACATTTTGTCACGTGGCTAGCTACCTGTGCTCAGGTACCATGTGTCCCTCTCCTTACATCTTTTTGGGCTCCTCTCCCTGCTTCCTCTCTCCCGGAATTTTTTCTCTTCCCAATGTCCCACCTCTATTTCCCGCCTAAGCCATAGGCCATACTTTGTAATTGACAGGTGATGCATCATACAATACACAAGATGATCTCTCCACAATTCCCCTTTTCAGTCCAATAAGAGGCTTTTTTAAAAAAAAAAATAAGTCGAATGCAATTATAATAATTATAAAAACTATAAGGTAGGATTATACATTTATAATGTACAATCCACTGATATTTGGCAACTCAGATAAAGTATTTTTTAAAGAAAGCTGACTCTCTCTCTCTCTCTCTCCTAAATATTTATTTATTCTTTTTTTTTTTTAAATGTATTTGAGTACATTGTCACCGTCTTCAGACACACCAGAAGAGGGCCTTGGATCCCATTACAGATGGTTGTGAGCCACCATGTGGCTGCTGGGAATTGAACTCATGGCTCAGTGCTCCTAACGGCTGAGCCATCTCTCCAGCCCCAGATTTTACCACTTGGTTTTCCAGTTGTTCAAAGGAGTGTCTCTGGAAACCTTGCAGCAGAGATTTGTCAGTTTCCTGGAGTGGGATCAAGAACTAATTTGTCAACAGTTTTAAGACTAGTGAATGAACGTAAATTCAGCCATAAGGGGTTGGAGAGGTGACTCAGTAGTTAAGAGCACTGGCTGCTCTTCCAGAAGACCTAGGTTTGATTCCCAGCACCCACATAGCAGCTCACAACTGTGTGCAAGTCTGATTCTAGGGGATCTGAAACCCTCTTTTGGCCTACATCCACAGGCCAGAAGTGCAAATGATGCACAGATAAACACAACTACAACACACGTGCACACACACACACACACACACACACACACACACGAGCATGTCATGACAGACAGACACACACACACACATGAAGGTCAGAGGACAATTTGTAGGGTCAGTTTTTTCTGCTACCACATGAGGCCAGAGAATTGTTGTTGTTGTTATTGTGTTTATTGTTTTTGGTTTGGTTTGACTTGGTTTTTCGAGACAGGGTTTCTCTGTATACCCCTGGCTGTCCTGGAACTCTGTAGACCAGGCTGGCCTCTAACTCAGAGATCTACCTGCCTCTGCCTACTAAGTGCTGGGATTAAAGGCGTGTGCACTACCCTCTGCCCGGGTCCAGAGAATTAAATATGAGTACTTCAGCTCTTTTATCTGAAGTGGTCTGTGTACTGCTCCAACGTTTCTCCTGCAGCCATGCAAGGCTGGGATTTGAGTTTGTCTCTTACTGGGAGGAATTTCTTTATTTTGCATTCCCTGGATCTCCAGAATCTGCCTTTTGTCTACCATAATTGTCTCTGATGCATCTTCAGTCTTTTCTTGCCTTTGTTCAATCTGAGCTATTTCCCCCCTCAATTTGCTTGAAATTTGTTCTTTATCCTTTTGGTAGTTGCTGATTTTTTCTTTTAATTATTTGCTAGGTTAGAATTATAAGCAAATTGTACCCCCCCCCCAAATCCTATTTTATTTTGTGTGCTTTGTGGTATGGTATGCAGTGGCATGATATGGAGGTCAGAGACTACCTTTTGGAGTTGCTTGAATCCTTCCACCTTTATGAGGATTCTGAGGATCAGTCTCTGTTGAAGGAGATATTTTTAAAACGGCCACTGGTCAAGCCGACTATCTAAGCTGTGGCAGTCTGCCTAGCTCAGCTGCCATGTTCCATGGCCAAAGGCCACGTGCGCGTGCTGCAGCTAGAAACAGCCAGCCAGAAACACCAGCTCTTCCACCTAAGAGATGCCAGCATGGGAAATGGCTCTGCCAATCTTCCACGCTGTCTCTGCAAGGCTTGGCATTGCCCAGACCATCCTGCCATCCATGTGGGCCTGGTAGGAAAATGAGACTCTAATGCTTAAAGATTAATCAAAGGCTTTATATATTAGTAATGCTCAATAACAATATGCCCATACAATTAGAGTTGTTTCTTAGTTATCTAACCTAAATATAAGTTGCTACCCGCGACTGCTCTCCATACCTGCATGGTTCTCCATCCTCCTACATCTCTGCCCTCTCTCACTCCTCCTCTTCCTTTTCCTCTTCCTCCCCTTACTCCTCCCACCTTAGCTCCTCCTAAAAGTCTCAGATCCCAGTCTTTCTGAGCAAGTGTCTTTGTCCTTGAGCCATCTGGCAGGCTCTGAACATCAAGTATTTTCATAAATAGCTGGATACTGTGCCTACACTCATGGTCATCCGGAATTTTGTTCACAAGCAACCATATTCATTGTCCAGGTTGGCTGACCACAGCCTCTGCTTGTTTTTGTAAATAAAGTTTTAGTGGCACGCTGCCTCGCCCAGCTGTTTGTCCCTATGCTTCTTTCCTGGCCAGGCAGCAAAGCTGTGTAGGTGAGGTTGAGCGTGCCAGCAGCCCTCTTTGCAGGAAGATGTCACCAGCCTGGGCCTGAGCTGTGTCATTGAAGTCTGCAGCTCATCTCTGGACTTTTCGCCCTGTTACTCAGTGAGGACAGGAAGGGCCTGAGGTGGTATGTACACCAGTGCCCAGCTATTCCAGCTCCTGTCTCTGCTGTGTGACCTCCGACAACCTCCATGATATCTCTGTGCTTCAGTTTCCTGGCCTGCAAAACAGAATTGACAGGAGTGCATGCATTAGAGGCTTGCACGAGGGTTTGAAAACTTAATGCAACAGGAATGCTTAGAAAAATGGACACCGCGCTGGTCGTTATCACATTTAGTAACAAGAAGTCAGTCTTGCCACTGGCCCTGATCGTTGGCATTCCGTCCTGTATGAAGGTAAAGTGCTTTGTGAGACACCAAGCTTACACATCCCAATACAGATGTCTCCAAAGCTTTTGCTTACACCCACCCTTGTCGTTTATATATTTTATGCTGTATTTAAAAATACTTAGAGGATCTCATGTAGCCCAGGCTAGCCTCCAACTTACTATATAGTCAAGGATGACCCTGAACTTCTGATCTTTTTGTCCCTACCTAGCACTGCACATATATAGAGGGATGTGTGTGCATGTGAGTGTAAGTACCCTCAGGGGTCAACTCTGGAAACTAGAGTTGCAAGTGACTGAACAGTCATGTGGGTGCTGGGACCTGGACTCAGGTCCTCTGCAAAAGCAGAGAGTGCTTTCAGCCATTGAGCCATCTCTCCAGCCCCTGGTCTCTCCATTTTTTTTAAAAAAAAACTCCTGAATTATGAAAAGCTCCGAGTTAGATTTTCTTTCTTTGCTATTGTCTGGATTTCATCATTTCATAACGCGCTTGACAGGTCCTTTTTCTGTCTAGTGATTGTTATGCAAAGCTCGTCTTTAGCATTTTTAAAAAGCAGTCTATGCCTTTTGTGTATTTGATGTGTGTGCCCGTGCCTCGCGCCTACACATGACGTGTGTGTGTGTGTGTGTGACAGAGAGAGAGAGAGAGAGAGAGAGAGAGAGAGAGAGAGAGAGAGAGAGAGAGAGAGAGAAAGGAGGGAGGATCTCATGTAGCCCAGGCTAGCCTCCAACTTACTGTATAGTCAAGGATGACCCTGAACTTCTGATCTTTTTGTCCCTACCTAACAAGCGCCGGGATTACAGGGGTACGCCTCCACATCAGTTTTCAACCAGTACCTCTAAAACAGTTTATTAGTTATGGGGCAGCTTGAATATCAGGTTGGTCATTGTGGGGCTTTCTTTGAACATAAAATGCCTGGTGTGGGATCCCGTGTTCGATCACTTGGTCTCCGCCTGGTGGCGCTGTTGAAAAGGTTATGGAATCTGTAGGAGGTGGAGCCTTGCTGACGGAAGCACGTCACTGGGGGGTGGGCTTTATAGCTCGGCTCCACTTCCGGCTCTCTTTCCATGCTAGGTGCAGATGAAGTGTGATCAAGCTGCTTCCCGAGTGGCAGGTCAGCGTTTTACACACACACACACACACTCACACACACACACACACACACACACACACAGATCCTGTTCACACAGTATTGCTGTCATGTATTTGGTTTCTACCGCGTTTCTTTTAATTATACCATGTTATAATAACTTCCTCACCTTATAACAACTCTAACACACACTCGCGCGCGCACACACACACAAACGCACACATGCACACACAAACATGCTGGGGGTTAGCGCTTCAGCACTTAAACAGGGTCGGTAGGGCTAGGGAATCTTCCAGAACAGGAATTCCAAATCTACAGTGCTACAAGCACTTCAGGCCTTTCTGGTGATCAGACACCTCTCAGTGCCCACCCAGAAGCAATCTGTTGTAAATCGCCAGCATGTGCGGATGTGAAAATAACTTTACTGCTTGTATTGAATCACACACATGCACACATACATACACACACAGAATTCTGCTAACAGGGCTGTGGAGAGAGCTCAGTCAGTAAAGTGTTTGCTGTGCAAGCAAAGGCCTGAGTTCACTCCCCAGAATCCATAGAGGAAAGCCAGGCATGGCGGTGCATTCATTAAAAAGCCCAGCATTAAGGAGGGAGAGGGGTCCCTGTAGCCAGCCTAACATATCTGCTGAGCAGCCTGCCAGTGAGAAATCCCATCTCAAAAGATAAGGTGGGAGCCGGGCAGTGGTGGCACACACCTTGAATCCCAGCACTTGGGAGGCAGAGGCAGGTGGATTTCTGAGTTCGAGGCCAGCCTGGTCTACAGAGTGAGTTCCAGGACAGCCAGGGCTACACAGAGAAACCCTGTCTCGAAAAACCAAAAAAAAAAAAAAAAAAAAAAAAGATAAGGTAGATCGTGCCTGAGAAGGCTGACCTCTGACCTCCACATGCTGAGAAGCAATACCAAGAACCAAGACTGACCTCAGTCCGACCCCCACACACATGTGCATGTATCGGTTCCCCATACACAAACAAGAAATATATACATTAGTGAAAGAAAATTCTAGTTGCTTATACACTCACCTTTTCTCTGTCTTGCCCTTTCTGGTGTTCATTTTTTCTGTGATCGTTTCTGTCCCTGGCTTTGGCCTGCGTTCCTGGTAAATTCCCATAGAGTATCATTCTAGCACTAAGTCTGTCTTCAGACGCCTCGCTGATGCCCACCTGGAATTGATCTGCTGTAAATCCTTAGTTGACTCCATCCATTCTGGGTCTACAATTGTTTATAAAGTTCAACAACTACATGCTTTTCTTAAAAAAAAAAATGTCTGAGTGCACTTGTTATTTGTATGTGGGTGAAAATGTATGGGTGTGTGTGTGCGAAAGAGAGAGACAGGGAGATAGAGGGAGACAGAGACAGAGGGAGAAAGACAGAGAGAGAGAGGGGAAAAAGACAGAGACAGGGGGAGAAAGAAAGAGACAGAAACAGAGGGAGACAGAGAGATGGAGGCACAGAGAGGGAAACAGAGAGAGGGAGACAGAGAGGAGATAGACAGACAGGGACAGAGAGAGACAGGCATATGTGAGTGCAGTTATACACCCACCTAGTGCAAGAACAACTTTTGGGAGTCAATTCTTTTCACAAAAGGTTGCCAGGCTTGCATAGCAAGCCCATTGGACACCTCATGTCCCATATGGTCTCATTTTTAGCATTTACAGCTGATTCTTTTTCAAATTGAGTTTTAACTTGTCACTTTTAGCTATTTCACTTCTTTAAGTAATTCAAATAGTATATTATGTTCTGTGTCATGTAGATACCTATAAAAGAGCCAAGCCGGGCAGTGGTGGCGCACGCCTTTAATCCCAGCACTTGGGAGGCAGAGGCAGGCGGATTTCTGAGTTCGAGGCCAGCCTGGTCTACAGAGTTAGTTCCAGGATAGCCAGGGCTACACAGAGAAACCCTGTCTCGAAAAACCAAACCAAACAAACAAACAAAAAACAAAAAAACAAAAGACCCAAGTGCTCAAAACAACAGTTACCTACTGTCTGTCCTTGGCTGAGGTCAAGCTGATCTGAGCCAGACTCAGGTTGAGCATCTCTGTGTCAGGGGACCCTCATCCAGGCGCAGAGACCTAGCTGGCCATGTTCCTCTCCTGGAGGGAAGAGACACATGAAAGTACTCAGGTACCATGGTGCATAAACATAAATTTGCATCCCCGTGGCCTTTGTCTTTGGCCTCCTGAATGATGTAAGTGGGGAAGGTTTCCCTCTGAGAATGTGTTTGTTTCCATCCGGGGGAGTCTCACAGTCTCCAGATGTGACCATTTGGGAGAGCTTCCTGTTGACTGTCAGGATCCATTCCCTTGGCCACACCACAGCCACTGCCACATCTGCCTCCCAGCCCCGCCCAGGTTACTCAGCCTCAGGGGAGTGTGGGTTATCCCCATCACTGAGCTCTCTCTCTCTGTCTCTCTCTTTCTCATGTATGATGTGTGTGTGTGATGTGTGAGTGTGTGATTTGTATGTGGTATGTGTATAATGCACGCCTGTGTGTTTGTGTGAGATGTGTGTCTGTGTGTGATGTGTATGTGATGTCTGTTGTGTCTGTGTGTGAGATGTCTGTTGTGTGTCTGTGTGATGTGTGTGATGTCTGTTGTGTCTGTGTGTGAAATGTCTGTTGTGTGTCTGTGTGATGTCTGTGTGTGAAATGTCTATTGTGTGTCTGTGTGATGTCTGTGTGTGTGATGTCTGTTGTGTGTCTGTGTCTGTGTGTAATGTGTGTGATGTCTGTTGTGTCTGTATGTGAGATGTCTGTTGTGTGTCTGTGTGAAATGTGTGTGTCTGTGTGATATCTGTGTTTGATGTCTGTTGTGTCTGTATGTGTTACGTGTGTTTGATGTGTGTCTGTGATGTGTGTGTGATATGTATGTGTGTGATGTGTCTGTATGTGTGTGATGTGTGTCTGTGTGATGTGTAATGTGTATGTTATATGTGTCTGTGTGTGATGTGTGTGATGTATATCTGTGTGTGTGTGTGTGATGTGTGTGTGTGATATGTGTTTGATGTGTATGTGATGTGTGTCTGTATGTTGTGTGTGTCATATATGTCTGTGATGTGTGTCTGTGTGGCGTGTGTGAGCTGTGTATGTGATGTTTGTGTGTGATGTGAGTGTGTGATATGTGTCTGTATGGCCTGTGTGAGCTGTGTATGTGATGTTTGTGTGTGATGTGAGTGTGTGATATGTGTCTGTATGGCCTGTGTGAGCTGTGTATGTGATGTTTGTGTGTGATGTGAGTGTGTGATATGTGTCTGTATGGCCTGTGTGAGCTGTGTATGTGATGTTTGTGTGTGATGTGAGTGTGTGATGTGTGTCTGTGTGTGATGTGTGTCTGTGATGTGTGTCTGTGTGTGATGTATGTGATGTCTGTTGTGTGTCTGTGATGTGTGTCTGTGTGTGATGTGTGTCTGTGTGTGATGTGTGTGTGATATGTATCTGTGAGATGTATATTTGTGTGTGGTGTGTCTGTGGTATATGTGTGTATGTGTGTGTGCACACATGCACTGTGTATGCAGGTGTGGAGGCTAGAGATCAATGTGACAGTGTCCTCTATCACTCTCCACTTTGTCTTGTAAAGATGTATTACACATGTTCTTTGCACACACATATGTTTGTGTAGAGACAGACATGTGCACACAGTGCATTTTCCGTCTGAGGCAAGAAAAGAGCATCAAGAATCCCAGAGTTGGGAACTGGACTTTGATCTGCTGTAAGAGCAGTACCTGCTTTTAACCCCCGAGCCATCTCTCTCTCCTGTCACTCCACATTATTTTATGAAAAAGGGTTTGTCACTGAAGCTGGAGTGCACTTGTTCACCAAGGAGCTCTCTGACTGGGCGGTCTTCACAGACTCTCTGTAGTGTTTTTCCTCAGAGAGAGGCTGAGAAAGGAAGACCTTAAGTCATTTAAGTTAAGGTATTATTGGGGGCTGGAGAAGATAGTTCAGTGGTTTAGGGGCACTTGGTCACTCTTCCAGAGGAACCAGGTTCAAACCCCAGCAACTACATAGCAGCTCACAGCTAAATAAATTTTATAAAATTAAGATATTGTCGAGTTGAGGAGTTTTGAATGTTTTGAAGAACAAAATTTTAAGAAAACAAACTTTCAGAGGGATTGCAAAGACTATTATGTGTGTGTGTGTGGCACACGTGTGCATACACACAGATATATATGTTTGCATATGTGTAGGTACACATGTGTACAGGTGTGTATATTGTGTGTGACAGAGAGAGTGTGTGTGTCTGAGAGAGGGAGAGAGTGTGTGTGTGTGAGTGTGTGTGTGAGTGTGTGTGTGTATGTGTGTGTGTGTGAGAGAGAGGGAGAGAGTGTGTGTGTGTGTGTGTGTGTGAGTGTGTGTGTATGTGTGTGTGAGAGAGAGAAAGTGTGTGTGTGTGTGTGTGTGTGTGTGTGTGTGTGTGTGTGTATGTAGGCCCGAGATTGGCACTGAGTGTCTTCGATAATTCTCTATGTTGTGGGTGAGGCAGTCTCTCACTTGAACCCAGAGCTTACCGATTCAGTTAGTCTAAGTGGCCAGCTTGCTCCAGAGACTCCATGTCTCCACTTACAAAGCACTGGGTTTATAGGTGGAGGCCACCATGCCTACTGGCCTTTACTTGGGTACTGGGGATCCAAACTCAGGTCCCCACATTTGCATGGCACATGCTTGACCACTGAGCCTCCTAACCCTCGGGGCTATTTTTGGGAGTTGACGTACTATAGAAGTTATCTGAACAAGCACCAGAGGGTGCCAAAGGAACTTGGCCCTTCCAGGAATCACATCCACTGTAGTCATTCATGTCCTGTGGTTTTAGCTCCAGGGCTGCTTCTTGTCTTGTTTCTTCCTGAGCTCAGGTCTCTCTCGCTGGCCCAGGCCACCCCTGGGCTTCAGTCTTCCATCTTTGCTTCCTGAACACTCGGACCACCATGCTTGGCTCAGTGGCTCAGCGGCTGTTCCCTCTCTTCATTTTCTTCCTTTCCCTTCATATTTTGTAGAGTTTGGAGAGTCTTGCTAACTGGCTTCACTAACTGGTGCTTCTTTTGTGAGGTTCAGTGGCTGCTGTGCCTTTATGTCACAGGTCACACGGCTTCCTCAATTTTTTTTTTTTTTTTTTTTTGAGATGGTGTCTCGTGTATCCTTAAACTGGCTATGTAGAAAAGGCTGACCTTGAACTTCTGATCCTCCCATGTCTATCTCCTGGCCAGTCCTGGGTATCTCTAATGACCTCACTTCCCGTATTTCATCTGCATCCAAGTCTTTCCTGTGGCTTCCACTTGTCCAGTGAAGTCCATGGCATATCTGTGACCTTTCCACCTCTTCTGGAAAACTCTTTAACTTAGTGACCTCAGACGTTACACAGTGCTAGTACTGGACTCACCCCAGTCCACTCCTCTTGACCATTTGGGGTTCCCTCTTGATTTGCTTAAATAAGCAATCAAGATAAAAAAAAATCAATTTGTCTTGGTTAGGGTTTGATAGTTTGATGTTTTGTTGTTTGTTTGTTTATATATGTTTGGTTTGTTTGTTTTTAGATGAGGCCCCACTATGTAGCTCTGGTTGGCCTGAAACTTATAGATCCACCTGCCTCTGCCTCCCAAGTGCTAGAATTAGGGGTATATGTTGCCATTCCTAGCAAGGTTTGGGGTGGGGGGAGTTGAGACACGGTTTCATGTAGCCCAGGTATCTTGCCTCAAATTCACTATATAGCTAAGGGTGGCCTTAAATTCCTAATTCTCCTGCCTCTACATCCTCTGTGCCAGATATGGTTTATGTGATGCTGGGAATGAAACCCAGGGCTTAGTGCACACACTAGGCGAGCAGTCTACCAACCGAGGTACAACCTGACCCCTGAGGTTCTTTCCTGATTGTCAACAATATTTATCCACTTCACGGGGGGTCTAGGAAGGGGGTGCTAGAAGTAGGAGGCTCTCTGTTCTCCTGCTCTCCTGTACCTGTGAGCATCACCACAAACTCCCTGAAGGCTATGTGAGTGAGCATCACAGGACAGAGCATGCGTCCTCTGCATCAGGCTCCCCGGGACCCCGATTCTTCACATGTGCACCCAGAACACTGCAGGTGGAAACATACATGTGACCTGCCTTGCAGCACGGCCTCCCTTCCTGTGCTCTGTCCTGGCTAGTCTTCTGTGGAAAGAGGAGGGTTCTTTTGTGCTTCTGTGTCTACACCTTCTTTGTGTTCTAATCTCTCCAGAGGTAGCTTCAGAGGTCTGTGCACCCTGTTGAGGTGTGGGTGCTGAGTCTGCAGATACTTTTTTCTCCTGGTCACAAATTCTCTCCCTGTGACCGACTCTGTGAGGTCTAAGGTCCAGTGTCTCACCCTCAGGATCTGTTCTTGAAATGGCCACACCCATATAGAGCAACAGGAGCCCAAGGATCCTACCCACCCCCTCTTCCCCCTTGACCCCCCTCCACTTTCACTGCAGATCTAAAGGGTCAACTTTCTTGTCCCTGGAGCTCAGATTTCCCCCTGAAATATTTCCCTCAGTAGCCCCACAAAACTGGAGTGAAGGGGTAGGCTGCTCAAGGGCAGAGTCCACATTGTTATCGTAGCTGAGTCAGGTCTGGTTTGTAACATCCTTGTGTGTGGAGCGAATGGCCTTCCACATTGCCTAGCCCTAAGGAGCAGCCACTGTTGGCAGCACTGTCTACCCTAACTGTACCAGGAGCCCCCCATATTCAACTGTATTCCCTCCTCCCCACAGGTCTGTGTGTCTGACTGTGGGGAATTTCAGTACCACACACCAGGTCTGAAGATGTCCAGGCTCGACTTGCTGTCTTGTGTCACATCCAGCTTAAAGCTGGGAAGGAGAGACAGAGTCCGGATACTTTGATCTCAAGGTTTACTCATTACAGATAAGCAGCAGTTCACAACACACGCATGGGGTACCTAACTCAGAAGCAAATACCAGAGGGGCTCACAGACAAGGCTCCTTCCTCTGGATCCTTTTATCTCAATGCAGCCAGGGCAGCAGTCGGTTGTCCTCTGGTTGGAGAGCCAGACAGCACATTGGTCTTCACTGTCCCAGCATCAAGGTCTCTGCTTGTCTGCTGTGAGCCTCTGCTTTTATTAGCTACGAGGGGGGGAGTCTAGCATTACGTCACTGCCTATTACTTCATTCTTATCTGCTACACACAGAGCTGACATGAGCTGGTGGGAGCTGGCTGCTCCTCCAACTCTCACCTACTCCAGGCAGCTGACATGAGCTGGCTACTCCTTGATGTAACATCCAGCTCAGTCTTGTTCTCATTTCTTATTAGCATGCTTTCTACTCTCGCTCTCTCCCAAACCCCCTTCCAGGTCCTGAAGACTCCCATGCTAATCAGTGTCTCTCCTTACATGTAGTGGCAGGACAGGGTCAGGGGGGGGGGGGTTGGTTAGCCTTGAACCTTCAGCAGGCAGTGAGAATACAGAAGTTAGGGGGTTGCCACTAGGGAAGCCCCCTGCCTGCAAGGACCCAATTTTCCTAAATTAACCTACTTATTCCTGTGGTAGGGCTGCAAGAGCAGCCTTCTGTAGGCACATCCCAGGAAGACAGACAGAGCCTGGGTACTTCAGGAAGGACAGGAAAGTAGGAATGGCAAGCTAGGGGGAACTGTCCCCTCTCCCACTCAAGCCTAGCAGGAAGTGTGAGGAGGGGGAGGACTAGGAGGAAGAGAAGAGGATGAGTAGACACAGTCCCCCTGCCTCTGTTCCCTCCTGTGTGGTGAACACCATAGCCCTGAGCGCTGACATGCAATGATTCCCGAGGCTCTGAGGTGGACTGAGGGGCTGAGCACTGTGTTTCTCCCCAGGGAAACAGCTGCCCTTCTTAACTAACCTGCTGCACTTCTCCCGGAATGACAGGACGTTTGTAAAACGAGGTAGCCTTTACCTTCCCTGCCAGGCAGCCCTGAGGAGGTGGGCTTAGCATCTGGACCTGCCATGGGTGGGTTCATGTGGATGGGCAGGGAGCACAGGAAGGATGGGGAAGAGAGGATACTGACACCAGTCGCCAGTGGTTGCTGTATGTAGGATGTCTGGACAGCTGGGTACCACCCATGAGGCTGGCTTGATACCACCTATGGATGTACTAACCACAGGGTAAGAATAGGATGGGATGGTATAGCACCTTAGAGCTGGTGGGACAGCAAGGTAGCAGGGCAAGAGCAGCCTCAAGCCCTGAGGGTCCTGGGCCACGGTAGGGGTCCACGGAGGCAGAGAATTTAAAGGGGATCCCCGGTCGCGGCAGCAAGGCCATGCTTCAAACCTATCCTGGAGGTGTCGAAGGAGGGTGGGGACAAATAGAGGCCCGCCCCTGCTATACCCTGCCACGCCCACCCAGCGTGTGCCTCACCCAGGCCTGTGCCACGCCCACCCAAGCCTATGTACTTACGTACCCTCCGACTCTGCATACCTCATGCTTCTTCTGTTCCTGCAGCCCTCAGAGAGTCATCACAGAAAAGTGACATCTGCACCACCCCAGGCTGCGTGATAGCAGGTGAGCTCCTTCCCTGGGGTGGCCACAAGGCTATTCAGGGTCTGCCTGAAGCCAAGCTGAGATTTTTTTGTCTTAAAATTGGATGCTATGGACAGCCCTCTGCAGGAGGCAGAAACAGACAAGATTTTGTGGGGAGGTGAAACGGGAAAAAAGCCTACAGAGACAAACAGAATTTGGTTTTATCTGGGTTGGATCCTGGAGTCCCACAGTGACGCTTTCTATGAAATCTCCAGCTGCATGAGGCCGAGATAAACAGCTGGGCAGGATTCTAGGGGTCCCCAGGCAAAGTGCTGTTCACATAAGCGCAGGCCCCTGTCACCAACAGACACCAGATTCTGGGAAACGGCTATCCCATCTGATAAGTAAAAATTCTCAAGGACATGGAATGAGAAGCCACTGAGACTACAAGAGGCAGAAGGGCTATGGAGACATCTGGGAGCCTGGTACCAGTTTAGAGGGCAAGGTCACCAGCTGAGGCCTTTTTTCAAAGCAAGAACCATATTCCAATATCAGGTCCTCAGGTGGGAGACGACAGGAGGGGTCAAGGTCCTGTGGTTTATTAGTGGCAGCCCTGGCCCTTGAAGCCACTTGGGCAGTTCCTCCCATGTTTCTAGACTCCCTGTGGCTCGGGGAAAGTGACTAACTTACTCGAGAGCAGATCAGTAGCTGCCAGTAAACTGATTGCTGGTATAAATCTCAAACAAACCATCCCCAAAGGGGTGCCACTGTCTCTCAGACTCAAAGACAGTGTTGAGGTGTCCACAATTCAGTCTCCCCTCCCCCCACCACCCCCTTGGAATAAACAGCTGCCAGAATCCTCCAGAACATGGACCAATCGAGAAACCCCTGCGAAAACTTCTACCAGTATGCTTGCGGAGGCTGGCTTCGACACCACGTGATCCCCGAGACCAACTCCCGATACAGCGTCTTTGACATCCTTCGGGATGAGCTGGAGGTCATCCTCAAAGGTGAAGAGTGGCCACCACCAGAGGGCAGGGAGGTGGCATTGAGCCTTGGGTGGGTTCCTGCAAAACATCTTGGTTAGCAGGACCAGTGGAGAAATCACTGCTTAGGAGTTGAACTGAGTTGTCACAGTAGTGTCTCTGCTCAGCCTGATGAAGCCCCTTGCCTGTCAGCGGGGACCCTGGGATGCTTACCTAGGGCCAGAAGAGACCAAGGGTTACAGGAGACATGAGTTGTTGACCTGGGCCCTCAACAGTCACCTCAACCTCTGTTCAGCTTTCTCCTCTGCCCACAGGGGTACTGGAGGATTCCAGTGTCCAGCACCGCCCAGCTGTGGAGAAGGCCAAGACACTGTACCGCTCCTGCATGAACCAGAGTGAGTAGAGTCATCCCCCGCCAGGGCCCAGTCAGCTCCAGAATCACAGCATACACTGAACACCATGAGGAGGGAGTGGGCACCATGCAGGGTACACTGTGCCTCGCCCGGCCTGGCTCATTAGGCTTGGAAGCCCCAGCCTGTGCTTACACTGCCCAAGGTCATCATTTCTGAACAGTGGGGTTGGGCCCAGCTGTTTCCCCTGGGCATCTCCTAGAGGTTTGAGGTTGAGTCCAGTGTACTGCCAATGGGAGTCAGTGGGGCCATGATTTTATGAAGTCACCTATATTGAAACCCTTACCTGGGCCTGTCCAGGGCTATCTTATCTTGTCGGGGGCTCCCCAAATTATGTGACCAATACATACCAGACACAGAAAAATCCCTCTGGATTCTTACCTTTACTGGATTTCCAGCTCAAGAGTCTGGGTTCCCAAAGCAGATGGCGGGACCCTGAGCCCGCTCCTCTGCTTCTAGCCCACTAACCGCAGTACTGGTCCATCAGCTACAGAACCCTGCTCCGTTTGGCCAAAGCAGCCAGGACTACCCGTTTCTCTAATTTTGTCCCTACTTCCAAATTAAGCTGAAACAGAAAGCCAGATATGCCATCACCCAGCCCCCGTGGGAGGCCTCACCTCTTGTCTCCCACCCACGGCATCTTGAGGCTAGTACCCTCCATCGGGAGAGCCATGTGGCTCCTCCTTTTCTGTCAAACCTTTGTCCCAACCCTGAGTCCCCTCAGCCTCTGCCACATGCCTTGACATGGACATTAGCCCCTTCTTATTGCCAGCTCTGAAGTGTGGCTTCTGTCATCTGAGAGTCCTCCTCTGCATCTGTGGTGACTTCTGGATGCACCCTATCGGCTTAGTCTTTGCCTGGAGTTCTCCCAAGTTTACTGTCAGAAAAGCACTTCCTTACAGGGACCCTCCTTTAGCCCAAGTCTCTAGACTGCCATTGTGCTTCAGTGGCCCTGTGTAACCTTTTGCCCCTGGGCCTCCCTCCTAGCCACAGCTGGTTTCCTAGCCTTGCTCACCAGCTGCCAGCTACCAAGTACCCAACCTCCTTGACCCCAGGGAAGTGTGTACTTCACCAGCAACATTGGGGTTAAAGCTGAGCCTACAGAGAGGGCATGCTCTTGGCTTGTGTCTGCCTGAGCCAGCAGAGTCTGAGTAAGCACACATGCCTCCCCTTCCCAGGTGTGATAGAGAAGAGAGACTCCGAGCCCCTGCTGAACGTCTTAAACATAGTAGGAGGTTGGCCTGTGGCCATGGACAAGTGGAACGAGACTGTGGGTAAGCAGAGGCCTGTGTGCAGACTTCAGGGAAAGGTCCACTCAACCCCAAGCTACCCACAAGCTAACCACGGGCCCATTTCTTCCAGAGCCAATTTAGGGTCCCAAAAGCTGGCTTAGGATCCACACTGGGGGAAGTGGGGAGGGCAGCTGAGACAGGTGCTTACTGCCGCTGGTTCCCTGAAGCTCTGCAGAGGGGCATCCCTCCTGGTGTTCTAGACACCTGTCTTCATATCCCTCCGTTCATCCCTTAGACGGCATCTCCCACCCGCACATGGTGATTCCCTCAGAACCTATTTCCCTAAGGACCACTTGGAGAACATTCCCTCAGTCCCCAAAGTCCCACAGTGAGTTTAGTATCTGAGCCAGGCAGGGTTCCCTAAACCCCCAGAATGCTTTGTGCTTAGGCGGCAGTTCCCTGTCTGGAGATGGGCCAGCTGGTCTCCAGCATGGGTGCTAACTCCTCAGGCCCCAAGTGGGAGCTGGAGCGGCAGTTGGCTGTGTTGAACTCGCAGTTCAACAAACGGGTCCTCATTGACCTCTTCATCTGGAATGACGACCAGAACTCCAGCCAGCACGTCATCTACGTATGCAGTTCCCTCGGGGAGTCAGGGTGGGGAACAGGGTCAGCAGGCAGGGAGAGACACCAGGATGGTGGCTGGGGAGATAGATCTGTGAGCTCAGTGCATGTGTTCCCTGCCCACAGCCTAGTCTGCAATGTGAGTTGTGCAAGCAGAGACTGGCCCTGTGCTTAGCCATTTGGCCTGTCTCTTACCCATTGTGAGGGTTTTGGCACCTGGGCAGGAAGCCTGCAGGAGCCGTAGAAGGAAGGTCAGAGAAGCATACTTTAGGTAGGCTGAGTGATGTGAGTCCTCCTTGTGGGGGACCTATGCCCCATTCAGCCCCTCTCTGACCTCCTTGCAAGTCCCAACCTTGCAACCCACCTTTCTGTGTGTGAGGGAAAGGCTTGGGTTTGGAAGCATCTGCCTTCCACAGGGAGCCTGTGTTCTACCAGGCACAGTCTTGGGGGTGAAGACTTCTGCCCACCTCAGCCAGGCTGCGGGGATCCCCCCACACTGCCAGGAGTCACACCCTCTGTGTGTTTCCAGATAGACCAGCCCACCTTGGGCATGCCATCTCGGGAGTACTATTTCAAGGAGGACAGCCACAAGGTAAGCAGGGAGCCTTGAGGACTCAGATACAGGTATGCACGTGTCACATGGCTTGGGCCTACCAGGGCTCAGCACTCCCGTTTGTCCACTAGCCTTGCTTCCCAAGCTAGCCTCTGTAAACACTTGTGGGCATGTGGCCAGGCACTGAGTGCTGGGGACAAAAACATGGACACCCAATTTCCACACTTATGTCAGTCCTGAGGTGAGTGAGCTTGTCCAGACAGGCAATCCATTTTTTAAAAGATTTATTTACTTACTACTTATTTATTTATGTGCACATACTGTAGCTGTCTTCAGACACACCAGAAGAGGGCATTGGATCCCATTACAGATGGTTGTGAGCCACCACGTGGTTGCTGGGAATTGAAGTCAGGACCTCTGAAAGAGCAGTCAGTGCTCTTAACCGCTGAGCCATCTCTCAAGCCACGGGCAACCCATTTAACTCGACCCTCCCATGCAGAATGACGTCCAGTGTCTGGGAGGCCCAGAACTCAGCCTAGGGTGGCAGAGGCCACGAGCCTGCTATGTGGAGTCAGCCCCTGCATCTGTGGAGAGAAGTCAACTATTAAGTAGACCATGGTGGAAGAAAGAACTTGGAGGGACAGAAAGAAGGCAGGGACAGCAAGGATATCTGTCCAGGAACACAGCAGGGATGGACAGGAGGCAGGAGTGACCCACACTGCAGGGCTGAAGTGCTGGTGGGCGTCAAGCCACCGGGACCTGACAGGTGGTTGGGACCAAGAGGAAGTGTGGTGTGGTCAAAGAAGGGGGCTGGGAGAAGGTCGCAGGATACAGACAATTGGGACCTGGAACATCTCAAAGGCTTGAGTGTGTGGCCACCAACCTAGCAGCTGGCAGAGCTAAGCCCTAGTGGAGGGGTGGTCTGCAGCTTCAGCTAGAGTGAAGGAAGCCCCTGCAAGAGTGGGCGTGAATGAAGAAGGATGCAGACAACCATCTTAAAGAGGCAGTACCCCCACCCATGGCCGAACCATGACTGGGGCAGCCTCAGAACTCACTGAGCTTCAGCAGAGGCCAGTCTGGCACTGTGCATCTCTGAAAAACTGTCCTCACCCACAGAGGCCTGGGCATGGGTCATCTGGTGAAAATGAACAGGGACCACAGTTTTGATCCTGAGCTGGCTGGCTGGCATAGCCAGGGCATGTGGCTCCATACCAAGTTTGGGAAGTAGGCCCAGACCACAGAACACAAAGGCTATCATGCAGGCTTGTCCCTCGAGGGGGATCAGGTGTGGACAGTCCCCATGCTCCCTTCTGTGCTATCTGTGCTGGAGCCTGTTGGGGAAGCCACAAGAACAAGCTTCCAGGGGCTGCTCCATGTGTCACACCCCGCCCACACCCACACCCCACAGAGTGCTCCATGGTGGCCCAGGTGGCTAAAGCCACCCAGCTGCATCCACTGTCCTTTTTATCCCAGGTACGGGAAGCCTACCTGCAGTTCATGACGTCAGTGGCCACTATGTTACGGAAAGACCTGAACCTGCCCAAGGAGAATGCCATGGTGCGGGAAGAGATGGCACAGGTGCTGAACCTGGAGACACATCTGGCCAACGTGAGGCAGGGCCGTGCTGGGGGGGGGGGGGTCAGGCTAGGTGCTGAGCACCACACTGTGTGACCCCTGATCCCTACACAGGCCACAGTCCCCCAGGAGAAAAGGCATGATGTCACCGCCCTGTACCACCGAATGGATCTGATGGAGCTGCAGGACAGGTTTGGTCTGAAGGTGAGACCCAGGCACCCACTCACTGGCCCAGCCCCACCCATCTGGGTACTCACTCCCTGGAAAGCTGCTCCTGGCTCTAATGGGGTATTATGGCTGGCGCTCAGGTAGAAAGTACCTTTAAATGAGCACAGTGAAAAAAAAAAAAAAATCCCAGTAGGGGGCTGGAGAGATGACTCAGTGGATAAGAGCACTGACTGCTCTTCCAAAGGTCCTGAGTTCAATTCCCAGCAACCACATGGTGGCTCCAGCTCCAGGGATCCAATGTTCTCTTCTTATTTCCACAGACACCCACAGACACTTACAGATACGCAACCACACTATACACACATAGGAAAAATCAAATAAATCTTCAGTTAAGCAATAAATTCAAGCCAGGCATAGTGGTGCAGGCCTTTAATCCCAGCACTCAGGAGGGAAAAGCAGGTGGAGCTCTGAGTTCCAGGACAGCCAGGGACACACAGGAAGTCCTGTCTTGAAAAAACAAACAAACAAACAAACAAACAAACAAACGCACACAGTAAGTTCTCAAGAACAGTTCTAGACCAGCCTGACTAGAGAACATGTCTCAAAACATTTTTTCCAAAGTAGTTAAAGCTACACCATTAAGCTCAGCACTGTGGAATATTTACTAAGAGTAATGGTGACCACAGGACTGGGGGAGTTCAGTAATGGAGCCCTGCCCTCCTGGGTTCAGTTCTCAGCATGAGCACTTAAAAAAATGTTTAAACAAAGATAAATATCCTGCTTACATAGTGTATATGTAAGACTATCATATTTTTACTTGGGTCGTTTTTGCTAAGTCACTCTTGCTCGGCATTTCCCCACCAACTACACTTAACTTTTCAAATTTTTCAAATATTATGCATAGACTCTTGACAGTTTCACAGCCTCTGGAGAAATGTCAGTCACCCTTGGTCCTGATTCCTACTGACAGTCCTTTCTCCCGTTTCCCAGACGTTCTTCAGTGGGACCTGGGTCTCCTAGATGCATGGGCCGCCCGCCCCTTTCTTCCTCCCCTACCTCTCCACAGGGGTTCAACTGGACTCTCTTCATACAAAACGTGCTGTCTTCTGTCCAAGTCGAGCTGCTCCCGGATGAGGAGGTGGTGGTCTATGGCATCCCCTACCTGGAGAATCTTGAGGAGATCATTGATATCTACTCAGCACAGTGAGCGCAGGGGAAGTTCCACAGGGCCCCAGCATCTTTGTCCCTGGCCCACAACACACACACACATACACATACATACACACACATACATACACACGCATACATACACACACTCATGCACACACATGCACATACATACACGCACGCACACATACACACATACATATGTGCACACGCGTGCGCACACACACACATATACGCACACATGCACACATGCACATACATACATACACATACACGTACACACATGCGGACACACACATACACACGCACACATACATGCGTGCACACACACACACATGCACACAAGCACACGCATGCGCGCACACACAAATACACACATACACATACATATATACACATGCACACAAGCACGCACACACACATACAGTTCCTGCTTCCGGGAGAAGAACCCAGACATCAGGCACTTTTCCTCCGGCAGGAGGAACACAGAGGTTCAATTTTGGTGACCACAGTGCCTCACCCTGCTAATGAGTGTTCTGTAAAGCATGAGGGATAAGCAAGTTAACTCTTGGAGAATGGAGAACCATGCGTGGTGTGGAACCTGCTGGCTAACCCATGTCCCCTCCCTCCCTTGGCAGACAGCCATTCACCTATCTTATTTAACCTGGGCTTCCTCTAGGACCATGCAGAACTACCTGGTGTGGCGTCTGATACTAGATCGCATCGGCAGCCTGAGCCAGAGATTCAAAGAAGCCCGGGTGGACTACCGCAAGGTGAGGGCATCCTAGAGATGAAGCTCCTGCCCAGGCAAGCCCTCTAGGGTCCATTTCAGCCCATGAAGCTGAGGGTCATGCACTGTCATCCCTTGGGTCTGAGACAGAAACCTGGTAGACAAGGACCCTGCCCTACTGGGGCAGTCGACGGCCAGCAGCCAACAAAGCAGAAGCCTGGGCTGTCAAAAGCAAGCGTGGCCAGAAGAGGGACCGGGAAGTCTAGGGAGTTGCTCTGTAGAAGTCATGAAGAGATTAGGTCAGGAAATCCAAGAGTAAACAGCCAGAAGAGAGACTAGAAAGGCAAGAGGCTGGAGAAGAGAAACAGCCACAGGCCTCCTTATGGGCAGGACACCCACAATTCAAGAAGGAGATGCAGGATGCAGAGTTCTCTATGGCCTGACTTGAGCTCAGGGACCAAGTCTGAAGGGAACACACCTTATGCTTCAGCATCTCTGGGGACAGAGAGGAAGGGAATCCTTCAGCCACTACAACGGGGGGTGGGGTGGGGAACCAGAATCTAGAGAGCTGGTAGCCAAAGCTGTGCATGTTTCCAAGTGTTTGCTCCAGGGTCAATGCTAGCCCTAAGCTTTGGAAAAAGTCCACGCATACCACGGTGTCCAGGAGGTGAGAGCAGAGTCCGAGTGGGGCCCTGGCCCTTCCAGAGTAAAGACAAGTCCTTTCGAAATAGCACTATGGCCTTCTCATGTCCAGGGTCAGCATCTGGTCTTGGTCATCCCATGTCCTGCTCTGGGTTCCCTGAAGCCCATGCCTCATCAGCTCAGGGTCCCATACCTGACCTGGGAAAGTTAGATATTAGCATATGGGAAAGGGTGAGTGGTTGAACGAGTGAGTGAATAAAGAAACACACACAGGCGCTGTACGGCACAACCGTGGAGGAGGTGCGCTGGCGGGAGTGTGTCAGCTATGTCAACAGCAACATGGAGAGTGCCGTGGGCTCCCTCTACATCAAGCGGGCCTTCTCCAAGGACAGCAAGAGCACGGTGCGTATCCAAACGGACAGCTCTCAGGCTTACCCTGGGTCAGCCACCTGGCAGGAATACCAGTTCCCATCATCTCCACCCCACCCGGTGACTCCTATGCACGGCCGGTTCAACCCCTATTCTCTCCCTGAAGTCGATGACTCATGTGTTAATGCCACTGCCCACAAAGATCAGAGGAAGACCAAGGGAAACAAATCCCACCCCAAGTGCTTCTGGCCCTGAGCTCCAGCTCTGGACCCTGCGAGGCCCCTGGGAAAGGCACAGGCTGTATGGATTTTGAGCCTAGTATAAGCAAGCTTCCAAAAAGCTGGTGAGGCTACAACCCTGAGCCAGAATGGTCACCCACATTAATGTCACACTCCCCCAGGAGGTCAGGGCCAGGGCGGCACTGGCCTCCTCCTAAAAGGTGTCGTAGACAAAGCCTGGAGCACGAATCATGCCCTGTAGGACATGAGGATACACATTCCCCCAGGTCAGAGAGCTGATTGAGAAGGTAAGGTCCGTGTTTGTGGATAACCTGGATGAGCTGAACTGGATGGATGAGGAATCCAAGAAGAAGGCCCAGGAAAAGGTAGGCAAGCCACAGTCAGAGTGATGTCCCCGGGGAGAGCTCCTGCAGTCAAGACCCCTTGCTGAAGGACCAACCCTAGTGGGAGGGAAGCTGGGATAGGTGCCACGCTTGGGTAATCCCCAGGAAACAGAAGGGGGCTCTGTGGTCTGAGGCTAGGACCTATCCAAGTTCCTCTGGGGCCAGTGGTAAACCAGTCACTAGACTCCTAAGCATGGAGGGGCATGGAGAAGTATTTACTGGTTTGGCTCTGCAAGCTGGTGGAGGGGAGCTTGCCTGTTATCCCCAGGGAACAGAGGCAGCACGTGGGGCTGGGGGACTCCCGTGGTGGGTGACTGAAGTCCTTCCTCTGCTCAGGCCATGAATATCCGGGAACAGATCGGCTACCCTGACTACATTTTGGAAGATAACAATAGACACCTGGATGAGGAATACTCCAGTGTGCGTACCTTCTTTGGGAGCATTCCCCGCCCACTCCCCTGGGGTCCCCTGTTCTGACCACCCTCCTGGGGATTGGGGACTTCATGTAAGGTATCCTTCTGCTCTCTTAGTTCATTCAGTTACATTCCTACACTCTGGAGTGGCTCTAACCTCACCCTGTTTACAGATGGGGAAACTGAGGCCCAGAGAAACTGAGCTTTCTGAAAGTCACATAAATGCTCAGAGTCAGGGTACCCTCCCCACGTATCTCCTCCAGGAGTCTGAGGGCCACTTGCCCTGCTGACCTATGTTTCTTGAGACCCTTCCCCAACCCTCAGTCCCTCCTCTAACACTCTCAGGGACTCAGCCTGAGTGCCAGCCACGTGAGACACTTTTCTTCTCATAGTTGACTTTCTCAGAGGACCTGTATTTTGAGAACGGGCTTCAGAACCTAAAAAATAATGCCCAGAGGAGCCTCAAGAAGCTTCGTGAAAAGGTGGACCAGAACCTGTGAGTAGAGTGGCTACGCGGGCTAGCCTGGTACGCAAGACTCAATCTACTGGCTAAGGGTGGCTACATGAATCTATCCTGATGCCAGCCAAAGAGGACACTAGACCTAAGTCCTCCTTCTCCCCAGCATCCTCTGCTTTGGGGGGCTCAGAGAGGAACCAGATTGGCTTGGGATTGGCTTAGGATGCCACAGTAGTAGCTGGCCACTCTGCCACAGACCTCTTCAGGGCAGGATCTGGTCAGCCAGGGCAGAGGGACCATAGGGAGCATCCTGGAAGATGTGGACTCCAAATGACCAGTGTATTTACCACAGCTGGATCATCGGGGCTGCAGTGGTCAATGCATTCTACTCTCCAAACAGAAACCAGATCGGTAAGCCCACCTTGCCTCTCCCGTTCAGCCCCTCACCCTTGCCCAGGAAACTCTGTCTACTCTCAGAAAGGGGAGTGGGGTCCAGGTGATGTCATGTTGCCCTATGGTCCACCTCAAGGGTTGTAGGTCTGGAGGGACACAGTGGAAATGTCAGGGAGCACTTTTCAGAAGGCAGCAGTAGGCAGGAAGAAGTCGGGCATAGATCCTCAAACCAGATTCCTGTTCTGGTATCTGAGTGTTCCCTTGTGTGTACATTGGGCGGGCATCCTAGCTTCAGGTGACAGGGCCCAGTGGAGGCATTCACTCCCAGCTCATTTTTTCCACCCTGCGGGGACAGTCTTTCCAGCAGGGATCCTCCAGCCACCCTTCTTCAGCAAGGACCAACCGCAGTCCTTGAATTTTGGGGGCATTGGGATGGTGATCGGGCACGAGATCACACACGGCTTTGATGATAACGGTAAAGGAACCCTACGACGGCAATGCCCCAACCCACTTAGCAGGTCGGGGGTCCTCCACCCAGTTTCTTAACGGATGAGTTGGTCAGAGGCCTCACCTAGTCTCCATCCCCGAAGGGGCTGCCCCGTTTGACTCCTAGGGCCTGACAACAACGATGTCTTAGCTGTTTCTCCAACATGGTTTAACCAGAGGGATCATAGGAGGATAGCCATGGGATCCTCCAATGGGTTTGGATTAGCTGAATCTGAGACTCCTGGTCCTAACTTCAGGGGCAAGGATGGCGTGGCGTGGAAGCTGTCCTGAGCAGCACCCCAACATGGCTCTATGTGCTTGGAACCCCTAAACCCTGGCTGCTGGACTAAGTTCATAACCAAGCACTGAGCTAGCTGGCCTTGCTAGAGGGTGCAGAGAGGCAGTGAAAACAGGGGCCTTGGGGACAGTGTGCATGTCCTCTGCTCCTGCACAGGTCGTAACTTTGACAAGAACGGCAACATGTTGGACTGGTGGAGTAACTTCTCAGCCCGGCACTTCCAGCAGCAATCGCAGTGCATGATCTACCAGTACGGCAACTTCTCTTGGGACCTAGCAAACAACCAGAATGTAAGCGTGTCACCAGCACTGTGGTGGCTCTGCAACCGTATCCAGCCCTGGCCCCACGGGACAAGAGGGGCCCCGGGCCAGCTGGCCTCCATCCAGTCTTTTTTATGCAGGTGAACGGATTCAGCACCCTCGGGGAGAACATTGCCGACAACGGTGGTGTGCGACAGGCATACAAGGTGGGCCCTAGGGGGCCCTTGGAGGAACTGGTATTAGTCCTAACAAGGCAGGGACATGCCTAACCTGGGGCGGTGTCCTAAAAACCCTCCATTTGAATTGGGGAAGAAGCTGTATCTGATGGTCATATACCTGGAGTCTTCCACATTTCCACATGTGGGCTGCTACAGGAACCATTTTTGTCTCCTAACGAGTATACACAGTAGAGATGACATGACCGTGGGCCTCAGCAGTCCACATCTACTCTACAGCCTCGGGATAGAAAGCCCTGGGGCTGAAGAGACGGCTCAGTGGTTAAGAACACTGACTGCTCTTCCAGAGGCCTTGAGTTCAATTCCCAGCAACCACATGGTGGCTCACAGCCATCTGTAATGGATCTGATGCCCTCTTCTGGTGTGTCTGAAGACAGAGACAGCATACTCACATAAAATAAATAAATAAATCTAGAAAGAAAGAGAGAAAGAGAGAAAGAGAGAAAGAGAGAAAGAGAGAGAGAAAGAGAGAAGAGAGAAAGAGAAGAAAGAAAGAAAGAAAGAAAGAAAGAAAGAAAGAAAGAAAGAAAGAAAGAAAGAAAACAAACACTGGGTACCAGGATCCCATGTGGGTGGATTCCAAGGGCCAGCTCTCTGGCTGAGGGTCTCACAGAGCCCTGTTGGATAGGCCTTTAGAGGGCTGCAGAGGAAACTACTGGCTTATACACATTTTATTCTAAGCCCTGAAGGTAGGGATCCCACCCAGGGCAGGTCCTGGAACCAGATCATTCTGCATGTGGCTCTCTGGAAGCCTGGCTAGACCCAGCCCCACTTTGGTGTTTGCAGGCTTACCTACAATGGCTGGCTGAAGGCGGCAAAGATCAAAGACTGCCAGGACTGAACCTGACCTATGCCCAGCTTTTCTTCATCAACTATGCCCAGGTGACCCCCCAGTAGCGACCTAGTCTCTGGTCCCCACTCTCACAGCTTTGGAGGGTCCGCTATAGAGTACCTCCAAGGGTAGCATGGGCTTGCCACATCCCCGGCTGGGGAGAAGGCAGCAGAGGTGGAGGGAGGGAAGAGATCTGTTGGCCTCCTGTCCATACCCTATAAACAGCAGTTTAGGGAGGTAAGGACTTCCTGGTGCAAAAGGGTGCTGCTTCGGCCCTCAGACCAGTAACCAGACCACCCGTGAACCTCCAGGTGTGGTGTGGGTCCTACAGGCCAGAGTTTGCCATCCAGTCCATCAAGACAGACGTCCACAGTCCTCTCAAGTACAGGCAAGTGCGCAGTCCCCAAGCTAGCATGTTACCCCACCTCTGCCCTGGGCCCCTCCCCACATCTCAGACCTCCTTTTCTGGTCCACAGGGTGTTGGGCTCACTACAGAACCTGCCAGGCTTCTCTGAGGCATACCACTGTCCACGAGGCAGCCCCATGCATCCCATGAAACGATGTCGCATCTGGTAGCCAAGGCTGAGCTATGCCGCGGCCCACGCCCTGCCACCCAGAGGCTTCCTGAACGGTGTAGCGGGCATAGATATGCAGGTCTTTGCCTGAAGGCCACCGGAGCCACCTGCCAGCCCTCCACGCCCAGCCTAGAGTGCAGCCGCCCGCCGGCACCCGGGATGAGTGGTGTCCGGTCTTGCGCCCCTTCAGGCCAGTGAGGGTCAGCAGCCCAGTAGGAGCGGTCAGCTGTCTTCCACCCTCTCCATAATGTGTGGCTAAATGTCCTGGAGCTTCAGACTTGAGCTAAGTAAACGCTTCAAAGAAGACTTTGCTTTGTACATGTTGGAGTCAGGTGGCTGGGTGGGTGGAAAGCCTGGGTAAGCTGTGGCCAGGGGGAGAATTACAGTTGCTGGGAGAAAGGGTTCAAGACCAGCCTCTGAGAATCCTGGTGCTGGGAACCCTGAAGAGACCAGGATGTCCCTAGAGGCCACCCTCCAGGACCACACTTCAGTGCATTGGTCTTCCAGGGCTGGACTGGATCTACATTCTGGTGACTCATGTCAGTACCTGGCAGGGGCACCTGGAGACCTGGGGAGCAAGGGGTGGAATCTGGAAGCCAGAGATAGTCTAGATTGTAAAGGGGACATCACCGGCTGTTTACAGATGGTGGCTTGATACAAGGAGGACATCGAGGAGGACCCTGTAGTCACCCTGGCTTAGATTTAGAAAGTGCTAATCTGGCCATTACGGCCCACCTCAAGGGAAGATCCCTTGACAAGGGGAGGTCTGAAATGGTAGGGTGTCTGGAGCTCTGCTTGGACCTTAGGACCCTGGAGACAGGCATGCTCAGCCTGACCCAGGCTACTCCCAGGACACACCAGCCATTCAGATCAGGGAAGGGTTCCTCAGTCTTCATCTGCCATCTCTGAACCCAATTAGCCTCCTGCCTTCCACCATAGACATGGGCAGACGCCTGCCTACCCAGTCCCCACAATTGGGCTCCACTGGAGGCTGGGGCCAGAGTCCTACCAAACTCTTACCTCCATATCCTCAGCCTGACTCTATGTCCTCAAACAAAGTGGGCTACAGCGTTAGGTCACCTTGGAAGGAAATGACATGGATATCTCCAGGATCCCATAACCAAGGCCTGAAGTCTGTCCTCTAGGAAGATGACACTATGACACCCCTCCTGCCTATAGGGAGCAGCGATGCTGTCGAACGGCAGGGACGCACTGTGGAAGCATCGAGAGGCTCACTGCCCAGGGCCTGCACTTTAATGGCTCGTTGGTGTTCAAAGATGAACAAGGTCCAACATCCTGGCCAATGGCTCCACGAGGATTCTTTGTATTCCAAATACATTCAAGGTTGCCAATTCCTCCAAGTCCTCCGAGGACACGTGTCACCTCCCACACACCTCTTCATCACACTGTGGGGACAACAGGGGCCGTCAGCCTGATCACACTCCTCAAAGGCCAGTAGTGCCCACCACCCAGAAAGAGAAGGAAGCATGCTGGACATGGGAAGCAGCCTAACCCACGCATTACCCCCTTCCGATGGAGAATGGGGGGCAGGACATCAGGGCCACACTAAGGCCTGACAGACACATCTAGGACATAGCCTAGCCTTTCTCAACCCACAGTGTGGCCCTGCTTTGCCTACCCACTGGCCTCTCTGCTGCTCAGCCTCTATAAGCAGAATCACAGAGACACATCTACCTCCCAAGGCTGCCAACACAGAGAAAATGATGTAAATCCTTAGAGAGTATATAACTCATCTCCTGGCCATGCCAAGCACTGTCCCAGAGTGAGTTATATATATTTAAGGGTTGGTAACAAACAGTGTTCCCCAAGGCCTCTACTCACCTGGGGTGGCTTGCTGGAACAAACCTCTGCAGAGATACCCAAGGCCTGCAGGATGTTCTCCTGGGGAACATAGTCACCTGGGGACTTCTGGATGAAGTGCAGCAGTACCTTGTCACCACCTGTAACCACAGGCAGGGAGTCAGTTGCATGCATCTTGCATCTATGTGCCGGGAAGTGAGAATAATCCACTGACCAAGCCAAGCAGCCCATTCCCTCACCCAAGACCAGAGTGGGAGCGTGAAGACATAGACCCCCAAGATGGGCAAGATGGGGCTCTATGTCTTGCTCTGACCCACCCTTGCTGACCACCAACAGCCCTCCACTTTGCAGCAGGTCACCTGACAGGTTCCCCTGGATGCCAGCAGCCTTAGCCTGGAAAGACAGAAAAAGGACCCAGGTCAGTCTCTGTTGGAGTCAGGTGGGTGGGCGGGTGGAAGGCCTGGGTAAGTTGTGGCCAGGGGGAGAATTACAGTTGCTGGGAGAAAGGGTTCAAGACCAGCCTCTGAGAATCCTGGTGCTGGGAACCCTGAAGAGACCAGGATGTCCCTAGAGGCCACCCTCCAGGACCACACTTCAGTGCATTGGTCTTCCAGGGCTGGACTGGATCTACATTCTGGTGACTCATGTCAGTACCTGGCAGGGGCACCTGGAGACCTGGGGAGCAAGGGGTGGAATCTGGAAGCCAGAGATGGTCTAGATTGTAAAGGGGACATCACCGGCTGTTTACAGATGGTCGCTGGATAGAAGGAGGACATCAAGGAGGGAATGCCCCAGGGATTCCCACCAATGCTCTCAAACCACAAACCTTGGAGGCTACATCACGAACAGGTTTTCCCAGGGCGGCTGGCAGGATGCTTAAACTGTTGTACCTACAAAGACATACGGTGTCCAGACTCTGGTGGAGCACGAGTATCCACACCTGTTCCCAGTGTCCCGCCCCCACCCACGTATCTAACCCGAGGCTCAGTCAGATCAGCAACTAGTCTAATCGGAAGGATCTCCAGAAGCCCTGAGAGCCCCCAGGCTGAATACAGCTGGCCTGGAGACCCTGGAGAGGTGGTATGGAGTATGGGGAATGAGCTCCAAGCTGGGTATGCCCAGGGATCTCGCCTAGCCGGCACTGCCTATCATGATGGGCAGTCTGTGGCAACAGAGGACTGCAATGAGCCATGGCTAAGGCACTGGGCTCCATGGTCCCTCCTGCTTATGAGATAGCACATTGCTGAGAACAGGCCTGGCTTGGAACAACATCCATAGGAAATCCCAAAGAAGGGCTGGCTTAAGCACCAGAGTCAGTTTCCATGAGACAAACCAGACAGCAGAGCAGATGGTGGTAGCAAGAAGATGCATGAGAGAGCAGTAGCCACTCTGTCCTCCTGTCCCTGGCTGGACTCATGCTCCTTAACAATCACACTTACCTCTTGAAGCCCAGCTCCTTATAGATTTGCTTGCTCTCATCAAGGTAGAGTTCTAGAAAGAAAAGACACAGCTGTGTGCCCCAGGCTTCAAACATTCTACCCTCTGTCCCCTCTACTTATTGTATCCAGCTCCGCCTACCCAAGCCAGGAGGAGCAGGATTGAATGTCACCACTGCTTAATCGGGAAGGGCAAGAGTCACTGGGACTTTGCCACTAGGTCTGGGTGCCAGCCAGAGCACAGGCTGAAGGCAGGGCAGGGAAGAGCTTCAGATGCTGACACATGAATATGTTCTTGTTGGACCTGGAAAGGGAGAGCCCAGGCTCTGAGTCTGGGAAGAGTCGCACCTCCTGAGAAGTAACCACCATCCAGAAACTCCTGCAGGCCCAGAGCCTCAGGCCCCACGCCCACTAGGCGCACATCGTGTTGGTCCAGGATGCTCCGGAGGTTGCTGAGGTCCTGGGCGATCCAGCGGCACACCATGCAGCCGAAGCGTCGCAGACCGGCCACCACACAAGCTTTCTCCTGCCATAGGCTCCGCAGCTCCACGGCCTACAGATGGATCAGTGGGGGAACATGGGCTCACCAACCCTCTATGCCCGGCTGCCTCACATGTCCCGCAGCATGCTGCTCCATGCTTCGCAGCGACTGGTCCTCCTGATGGTCCCTCTGTGGGCCATCTGCTGCACCCACGCCCAGTACGCGAATTTATAGGGCCCCTCAGGACCTAGGACACCAGGACACCAGCAGTGTCCAGCCCGTGTGAGCTGCCAGGGCTCTGAGTCAGGTGCTAGGAGGCGTTCTCCGCCCTGCGCCAGCCAGGCCTCACCTCACCAGTCACTGCATGCTTCAAGACACACGCTCCTACGCGACCAAGGTCCACCGCATTCATGGCCTCCTCCGTCCCTTTCTGCTCCGGGATCCCTGCTCAGGCTCTTCAGCCAGCCTATGCCCCGCCCATAATCCCCGCTCCAGTCCTGGGTTGCACCACCTCCAGGGGTTCGGGTTGCAGAGCTACGCGTTTGTCCCGCCCCTGACTCCGCCACACACACCCTCCAAAAGGACAATCACTGCAGATCCCTCCGCCTCCGCCTCCGCCTCCGCCTCCGCCTCCGCCTCCGCCTCCGCCTCCGCCTCCGCCTCCGCCTCCGCCTCCGCCTCCGCCTCCGCGGTTGTTTATTTGCATATGCATAAGCCTATTGGCCAATGGCGCAGCAGAACTTACCGCAAGCGATGCACCTGTGCAGAATGCATTTGCGCGGCTCCAAGCGAACGTTTCTGTGGCTCTCTGCTAGTGTCTGGTGGTCGTTAGTAGTGTTGCAGGGTGGTAGAATTACAGCCAAGAAGTTGAAGCGGCGAATCGAATTCACGAGTCCCTAGTGTGAGACACAGAAGGGTAGCGGCACTTAGAGTAGTGAAAGGACCAGCCTTTCCAAGACTAGGTTCCCGCTTTGAAAATTCCCGTAGTGCTTCATTTTCGCGAAATTCTATTAACTTCCGTCATAAAGTATCATTTCCTGCCACGTTGAAGTCAGCTTTTAAACCACTGGCTCCCGAGTAAAACAACCCAAAGGTGATCAGCTCGCAGCGGTGTGTCCCTAGGAAGAGTAGAGGACTCAGGAATCCGCTTCTCCTGACCTTTTCTCACTAAGCTAGGGCCAAGTTCAAGCATCTGACGGATGGAGAGGCTGGGAGAGAGAGCCACCACAAGATACTCAGCTGAGGCTGAACGGCCAGGCAGGAAGTTAGGATCCATACCACATGTCAGCAGAAGTTAGTGGCTAGAGAGATGGCTCAGTGGTTAAGAGCACTAGCTCCAGAAGGCGTCCCCACAGGTGCCTCACAACCCTCTGCAACTCCAGCTCCAAGGCGTCTGATGCTCCCTTATGGCTTCTTGAGGCACCAGGCATGTACATTGTGTCCAAACATATATGCAGGCAAGAGTAGGGTTGGGGAACTGGCTCAGTAAAGTGGTAGATACCTGTGATCTCAGGGCTGGAGAAGCAAAGACGTGAGAATCCTTGGGGTTCACTCCTCGGTCGGTGTAGCTGAATCAGTGAGTTCCATGTTCAGCGATAGACCCTGTCTCAAGAAATAAGACTGAGAGGCACTGAGTAAAATACTCAACCGCTGGACTCCACCGCCACACACAGGTGCACACAGGTGCACAAACATACATACAGAAAGGAAAGAAAATTGCAGAGCCAAGGGGAGCTGGTCTGTAGAGTCACTGGTTCCAGGGGCATCACCAGAAGAAAGCCAGAGATGGGGCTCCTCACCTCCTGTTAAGTGTTGAGGAGTACAGTGCAGAGGATCCCAGGAACATGGGAAGATGTCTGCAGAAAGTGCTCCATGCTTGTTGCTGCTCTTCAAAAATAGATTCAATAATCTACCCTTTTATCCTATTATTCCTATATCCCCCCTTTTTCTCTTCATCCCTCTCTGCCCTTTCCCCTAACATTTGAGAAGGAACGATTTGAGAGGAAAAAGCAAGAGATGAATTCCTGAATCTAACCTACTATACTTTGTTTCTCCTCTAATCAAGACATTAACAAATTGTAACCAATGCCTCTTAAAGGAGGAAAAACATCCATCACTCATCAAATGACCAAAATCCACCCACCCTGTCTCTTGGGAATGAGGCATCAGTCTCTTAAAATTGTTCCCTGCTGTGTTGAAGTGATGTTCCCTTTGGGGGGCCCTAAGGAAACTGGGATATTGTTCAAGTCCTAAGAAATCTCACCGCAACATTTGCTCCAGCCTCTGTGTGATGTAACCAGGCAAGACTTAACTGAAGTCCTGGTTATAACAGTCTGAGAGGCTGAACCATCCTAGCTAGGTGTTTTCAAGTTGTTCTGGATGCAGATTTTGGGGGAAACAGCATTTGAGGCAGTCAGTGAAGCTGGATTGCCTGGGCTTTTGTCACGTCTGTTTTGGTGTCTGGTCCTTTTGCTCCGTAGATTTATAAACTTTCAAAGATGATATACATTTGTGCACTAACACATGTATGGGATGTGCAGTGTTCACCATTCAGCTAAGGATGCTCTGGTCCCTGTTTGAACAGGTAAGGCATCTGTCCTTTCTTATAAGTTGGTTTGGATTGTATACCCAAACTGTAATATAAATTTCATCTATGCTATTTGAAAGGATGGCATAAGACATGAGGACTCTGTAGCCAACAGGATTTGTTGGCTTTGCTTAGCTGAAGTCCTGCTGGAGACATTTCCCTGTCCCAGCTGGTCTCAGAGCTGTTCCCACACAGAGGAATTCATGTACCTGTTTTGTTTGTTCTTGGATTTTTCCCCTTCATGTCTGCAGCCAAGATTTTCAGGAGGTCTCCCCTGAAAATCTAATCTATATTAATTTTGATGGAATCCATAGCTTTTCTTCTCCCATTGAAACAAAGACAAAACCTCTTCTCCAGTTCAATCTATTTCCTTCCTTCCATTCTGAAATTAACACATATATGGGCTGATTAAAGTCATCAGTCCTTTCTAAACTCCAGGGCTTTCTGTGTTACCTGTCTCCTTGACATTTAAAATTTTTAAATCAAATAAACCATTATTTAATCTATCTCTGGGAGATCCCATATCCCCTTTCTGTTTCATGAGTATTTTCTTTAAAGTGTAGTTAAAACTTCTTACAATTGCCTGACCTGTAGGATTCAAGATACATTTGTAACATAGTTTATGCCATAATGTCTAAAAAAATGTTGTATCCTAGTGGATACAATGTCAGAGCATCACCAGCTCCAATCTGCAAAGGCATTTTCAACATAGCCATTACCTTTAATAAATGGGCAATCTCAGAATCATCCTCTTCAGAACTTAAGGCAGAAGCCATTTGGAATTCTGAACATGTATCAATAGTATAATGAATCAACATGTTTTAAATTTTCAAATCTACAAAAAAAAACCATGTAAGTTATGGTATGACATTGCTCTAGGATGGCTTTGTATCTCAGAATCTGTATTTTTAGTTTAGTATATTGTATCTCTATGGCTTTCCATTCTAATTTCTCAAGTCTTTATGGATTTTTCTTATCTGGAACTACCTCTTTGTTTTTGCTGTCCTTGTAGGTTCCAGATTAGATTCTTTTGAAGATTCTTTATCCTGATTGAAAAACTCCTCTGATCTGTGTTCTATGACGTCTGTTACAACATCTAATTCTTTAGTCTCCTCTTTTTCTAATTCTTTAGCATCTGTGTGTGTACCTTTTAAAACATTTCTGTTTCTTTTTCTCTCCTTTAAGGGCTTTATTTTTTATGTGTATTCATTTACTTACTGTTTTCTAAACTCAATTATCCTTTTTGTATTTAATTTTTTCTAAACTCTTTCCAGCCTTACACTTTATTAATTTCAAAGTATGTATCTCTGCCTATGATATTTTATAACCAGCCTCCTTTTTTCTCTGGCGTTTAGACATAATTCCAAGCATTTTACCTGATCAGAAGTTCACCTGTGCTCCCTCTGTCTCCCTCTGCTGTTCAGTTCACCACCTAGCTGTGGCTAGCCCCACCCTAGCCCTTCAGCTCACAGAAAAGAGGCGGTTCCGCCCTGCTGCAAGCTATTTGCTGGCTGGGGTCTGTGCTTCCGGGCTACAGGCAAAAGCAAAAGCCCCGCCCCCCATGGCACTGTGGGTCTAGCATGTAGCTGCTTGCTCGTGAGAGACCGTAGAAGCATGCATGCTAAGTAAGCGCCCACACCCACACAGCCTGGCACCCATGTGTCCCCTGGCCACCTAGCTCTCACTAGCACGTGCTCCGACTCTTCTCCAGAACCATGTAGAGCTTGGGAGAAGCTGCCCCTTCTGATCCCTGTTCACGCCAAGCCTCACCTTAGGGCATTGGTTGTTTCCTTGGCCCCTGTGGCCATCCAGACTTGGACTTCGGCTGCTTCACTCACAGAGCACAGACCACCACAGTGTCTGCCTTCCACCCGGAGCATTTCAGGCTCTAAGCCTGGTTCTTTGTAAGTTTGAATTTCTTTTTAAGTTTGGATTCTGTGCCTAGCATGTTGGATACCAATGTAAAAGTACTGGGCTTTTCTATGCCCACCCTAGCTCTGAAATAATGGCAGGGAGACCTGGTATATTTATTAAAAAGCTTCTTGCACTTTTGCTGGGCAGGGTTCTCATCTATGCTAACCCGACCGTAGTAGCCTGATTACTTACCAGCAAATTTCCAGCCACATAGGTTAGCTGCCATCTTAGTCTCTCTCCGGCGGCTCCTGCTCCATCTGTCCTTTCCTCATGGAGACTTCTTCTCTCCTCCTGCCTCCAAGACACCCACACTTTTTAATTACCTTTAACATTTTACAATAATTTAGTGGCTTTTATAAGACTGGGACTTGGCATTCCATCCCTGCTAGGTTTAACCTTAATGATTTTAAACTGAAGCTCTTCTAGTATAAAATTTTAATCCATAAATACAGTTCAAAAAAGAAACTGGGAACTTTCTTGTTCCTTATATGGTGCATCATAGAACACAAGTTTCCTGTATGACTCAATTTACAAAAAAAAAAAAAATGCTAGCAAAAGTAAGGTTAGATATATATCCTTAACAGACTCTGTTAACCTGAAGAGACCTCAGGTAAAGAGAGACATAATTTTTAGCCAGTGATTTTTCACCCTTTTTAATGCTGTAAACCACCAAAAGTTTCTGGAAAAAGTTTAAAATCTCTCAATTGTGTTTTTGACAATGTCAAAATAAAGAAACATTTCTAAGAGCAAAAACACAGCGCATAATAATAATTTTCAGAAGCCAAAACCAACTTCTGACAGCATAAATAATTTAGTGTCTCTAAAATTAATACCAAGTGGGTTACTTTTATGTTGCAAAGTTTTGCTGTGATCCAGGTACACTCTTGTACACGAATGCATGAAAGTATGGCTTTAATATCTCATTAAACAAACATCTTTCATAAACTTGGTTTTTAGGACAGGACAATCAATATAAACCATGTGATTGCCCTTAGTCAAAATGGTGGTAAGCCATATGCTTTTTTGCCTCTTCCAACCCACAGCAGAGATGGCTGCCAGCCACATGGCTGCCCTTAGTCAAGATGGCAGTGAAACCATGACTCCATCTTCTTTAGCCCAAAGCCAAGATGGTGACCAGTCATGTGTGATTTATGTCTCATGACAAAATTATGCTGTAATTGCCAACTGTAAATTACGAGTTTTAAGTTAGCCCTTTGTCATAGATATTATAGATTTTTTAACCATATCAAATAACTTAGAAACCAATAATCCCTTTAATTCCTAACCCCAGACATAGACTTTAAAACCATGCCTGTGTCTGAAAAAGGGTGAGCCATAACCCAATTTTAGAGCCAGCAATAAAGCAGCACAGCATAAAATAACTTCAATATCATCCATACCCAAATGACATTTCAATTCCTACTATATTAGATCCAGTGGCCAGAAAGCTCAGAGTTCAATTCTGAGCCCAGACACCTGTCAGCAGGAGAAAGAAATGTCATAGTAAGCTCACATAGTCAAGACCAGTCAGAAATAAGCACACAGTGTGGCCACATCCATTGACACACACAAAATAGCAAAACTTACAGGCACATAAGTCACAGATTCTTCCATTTGTTGGAGCTGCAGATGTACAGCAGTACTGTCAGAGGTCAGAGGTCAACACAGATCCCCTGGCTCAGCCTTACCACCAGCTAGACCTGGGCAGGAAGCAGGGTGGCACAGGCAGCATCTGTCTTACAGGGACCATGTGTGTGATGGTGTGATACAGCCCCAAGTCAGAACATGCATAAATATAGACCAGATACATAAGACAAGACATAAAGCCAAAAACAGAAAAGCAAGACAATAACATTTATCAACTGGAATTCTTTGCTTTAGAAGTCTGCCAGTCCTTTTCGTCGATGGGCAAAGTGCTTGGCATCTCAGAGAGTGAAACTTTTGAAAAACATTTGTAACTTCATAATTCAGCTCCTGGTCCCACCACGGGATCCACAGGACTCCAAACTCAATTAACCAGAAATAAAAAATAGCCAGAAATAACTAGGGGGCTGTGGGATGCCTCCCTGTGCCCAAATGGGGGTGACAGGTCCTTCCCCACTCATTAGATATGACTATGTAACTATTGACATCTTTCTGTAACTCCCCCTTTGTGTAATATTTAATCTATGAGATAATTTTCTAAAGAATCTTTGTCTAAGAAAATATAAGAGAAGCTAAGCAAAGGAATAAAGTGTGTGGCATTTGGGGCTCAGCCCCATCCACCAAATGTACGTATGTATATGTCTGTCTATCTATCTGTATGTGCATACATGTGTGTGTAGATATATGTATGTAAATATGCATGAACACTTGTGGATTTGTTGAGATAGGTGGTCGGTGGTCAGGCCTGGCCAAAGTGTGTGTGTGTCTGTGTGTGTCTCTGTGTGTGTGTATGTGTGTGTGTTTGTATGTGTATGTCTGTGTGTATCTGTGTGTGTCTGTGTGTGTTTGTATGTGTGAGTCTGTGTGTGTCTATGTGTCTGTGTATATGTCTGTGTTTGTGTGTGTGTGTGTCTGTGTGTCTCTATGTGTGCTTAATCTCTTTCTTCCTTTTCTCTTCTCTCTGGCTCATGAAAAGTTAACAAACTCCAAGTCCTGCCTCTCCCCAGCAGGGGCCCTTGATCCAGAGAGAAACTACTACAACTTTTTTCTTTAAATCTCCTACTGTATCAGCATGTAGTCAAATTAGCAGAAGTCAGAGGCTTTTGGCCACAGAATAGCAAAGAGTTAAAGACAGAAAACTGCCACAAAAAAAAAAAAAGAAAAGAAAAAGAAAAAAAAGAAAGAAAGAAAGAAAGAAAAGAAGAGAAAAGAAAAGAAAGTAGCTTTTGGCCATGCAGTCGCTGACAGAAGAATTGCCAAAGGTAAAGCAGCTTTGGCCCCAATTGATCGATTGATCGATCCATACCCCTTCACTGTCTCAGTGAACCGGGTGCCTGGATCAATCAGCCTTGGGCAGTCCTGTTAATCTGATGACCACAGAGCCATTCTCCAAGAGTTTGGACGTGATGGAGTGTTCCAAGGGAGTGTATATGTACAGCAGTAAACAGAGTTCAAGGCAGCTGAGGCCAGGGAGGTTCTCAAAGATAAAGTGAGCACCATGTGAAATCATAATTTTTGCCCACAACGATTACTAATGAGGGGGACACCAGCCTGAGGCTGAACACACAGCTCTGGGCGGGCTTCCCACAGCAGTGTTTTCCATACAAGGCTGTGTGGTTCTGGCCAAGCACTTGTGGTAGTTGCTGAGTGAGGGGTGAGCCACTCCTTCTTAACCTCCTATTGACACTGCTGACTCTGGATTCTGACAACTTCCACACTCAAGAGACTCCCTAAGAAACGGGAAGCAAAGACTGGCAGCTATCAGACACAAGGGTGGCAGAGTTCTTCCTCCACTGGAAGTCCAGGTGACAGGCTGCAGCCCTCTCTCTGTCCCCATGCCTCCCAGCCTCCACATCAAACTTCTCCCTTGTCTGGCTTCCAAATCATGGAGTAAAAGCCTAGGCACTGCTATCTAGAGCTTTCCCGGGCCTTCCTGTACTGCCCTGTCCCTGAAGGAGAAGGGTTTGGAGAAGCCAGCCCCACCCTACCGAGAAGGCCCCGGCAGTAGCCTTCATTCAGAAGCAGTGGTGGTAGCACCATGATGGTTGCAGCTTCTGGCAGGACAAGGGATTGAGCACCTGCACTCCTCTCTGCTGATAAGACTGTTTGTACAGTAGAGATGGAGTTGGGGTGTGGCTGGGTGTGGCTGGGGACAGTAGTATCAATAGTGCAAGCCAGAGTGACATTTCCGTCTGCTGAGGTAGGACCGTCCAGGTGCTGGGTCTCCTTTCAGGGGTACTCTGCCCCCTCTTCCCATGATGCCTTTCACCCTCGCTGCTTAGCTGGTTCCTCTTCTTGTTCTTGCAGATGACCCCTGGCTGTAACCACCCAACTTGGAGCCTCTGAAACTCCCCATAAGCTTCCATGGGAGATGATCAGAATCTACGTGAAGGTCAACCCTGGTGATATCCCCGCAATACTATAGCATGTCAGGAACACTGCAGCAGTCTCCTTGGGCTCCATACCCTGCTCCTGAGACTTCCAGCCATTCCAGAACAGGCCCGGACAACCCCGGCCCTCTGTCCATCCTAGGTCCTAACATGCTTTGGCCTTCTCATCTGCCAGGCAGGTCTGTGCGCCCTGCCTCACAGAACCAGGCCTGTCTGACTGGATGTGAATGTGGTGCTGGAAGATTGGCTTAGCTATTATTTTTGCCTTTTCTTGGTCTTTTTCCCTATTTAAAAAATTTTAATATGTGCATGTGAGCATGTGTGCCTGTGTGCATGTGAGCATGTGTATCTGTGTACATGTGAGCATGTGTCTGTGTGCAAGTGAGCATGTGTGCCCGTGTGCATGTGAGCATGTGTGTCTTTGTGCATGTGAGCATGTGTGTCTGTGTGCAAGTGAGCATGTGTGCCCGTGTGCATGTGAGCATGTGTGTCTGTGTGCATGTGAGCATGTGTGTCTGTGTGCATGTGAGCATGTGTGTCTGTGTGCATGTGAGCATGCGTGCCCGTGTGCATGTGAGCATGTGTGTCTGTGTACATGTTAGCATGTGTGTCTGTGTGCATGTGAGCATGTGTGCCTGTGTGCGTGTGAGCATGTGTGCATGTGTGCATGTGAGCATGCGTGCCTGTGTGCATGTGAGCATGTGTGCCTGTGTGCATGTGAGCATGTGTGCCTGTGTGCATGTGAGCATGTGTGTCTGTGTGCATGTGAGCATGTGTGTCTGTGTGCATGTGAGCATGTGTGCCTGTGTGCATGTGAGCATGTGTGCCTGTGTGCATGTGAGCATGTGTGTCTGTGTGCATGTGAGCATGTGTGCCTGTGTGCATGTGAGCATGTGTGTCTGTGTGCATGTGAGCATGTGTGCCTGTGTGCAAGTGAGCATGTGTGTCTGTGTGCATGTGAACATGCGTGCCCATGTGCATGTGAGCATGTGTGCCTGTGTGCATGTGAGCATGTGTGTCTGTGTGCATGTGAGCATGTGTGCCTGTGTGCATGTGAGCATGTGTGCCTGTGTGCATGTGATCATGTGTGCCTGTGTGCATGTGAGCATGTGTGTCTGTGAGCATGTGTGTCTGTGTACATGTGAGCATGTGTGTCTGTGAGCATGTGTCTTTGCATGTGAGCATGTGTGCCTGTGTGCATGTGAGCATGTGTGTCTGTGTACATGTTAGCATGTGTGCCTGTGTACATGTGAGCATGTGTGTGCCTGTGTGCAAGTGAGCATGTGTGTCTGTGTGCATGTGAGCATGTGTGTCTGTGTGCATGTGAGCATGTGTGTCTGTGTGCGTGTGAGCATGCGTGCCCGTGTGCATGTGAGCATGTGTGCCCGTGTGCATGTGAGCATGTGTGTCTGTGTACATGTGAGCATGTGTGTCTGTGTGCGTGTGAGCATGTGTGTCTGTGTGCATGTGAGCATGTGTGTCTGTGTGCATGTGATCATGTGTGTCTGTGTGCATGTGAGCATGGGTCACAGACAGCACATATGCAGAGATCACAGGACAACTTGCAGGAGTTGGTTTTTGCCTTACATTGTGTGGGTTCCGGGGATTAAACTCAGGCAGCCGGGCAGTGGTGGCGCACGCCTTTAATCCCGGCATTTGGGAGGCAGAGGCAGGCGGATTTCTGAGTTTGAGGCCAGCCTGGTCTACAGAGTGAGTTCCAGGACAGCCAGGGCTATACAGAGAAACCCTGTTTCAAACAAACAAACAAACAAACCCTCAGGCCACCAACTTGGCAGCAAGAGTCTTTTCTTCACTGAACCAGGTCACCAGCCCCACCCCTTTTCCCTGTGTTTATGTTAAAATGACACCTCAGGCTGGAAACATCTTCCTTCTCACCTACTTTTACCCTTGTGGTTGTCCAGGTTCTGATTTCTTTATGCCTGGGGAGGAGTAGCAAAGATTCTGGCCTCCTTTTTAGTGAAGCCAGCCATCCACTGCAGCAAAGCACTTTTCTCCCAGTTCCTCGTGCACTGCCTGGGGCTTCTCATTGTACTCAAGTGCTCCGATCCTGGCTGTTATTTATTTATGTCCTGTTGTCTCTGGTTTGTCCAGTGTGAACCGTGTGTGTGTGTGTGTGTGTGTGTGTACACTAGAAGCCCTGCTTCTTGTGCACAGTCTCTCCAGACACCTGACAGGATACCCAAGTCTCATTAACCTACACATTTATCCTATGTAGGTAGGATCTGTCCTCACAGAGGAGGGTGAGGCTGCTTATGGAGGAATTCCAAGGGAAACTCTGGAATGGGATGGGGATCCTGAAACCCACAGCACCACCCCGGGTGTCTCCCCTGCAACCATGGGTACCCCTCCATTTCCACTTTGCTTTATAGGCCCCTAAGCTCTCACGGCTTGTGTTGAGCTACCTCTGCCACAGTAGTTACCATTGGCAGACTGGGCTGAGGTGCTGACTAAACAGCTGAGTTGCTGGGACACAGAGGCTAGGAACAAAACAAGAGTCGGCCCCTTGCACAGGCCCAGTCTCTGGAGCTGATACCCTAGGCCTGGGCCATGGCACTCTGCAGACTCCACTCACTCTGGTGAGTCTTGCCCTTACCCCTTCCCGGGTCTCAGGTGAGCTCCCCACTTTCTTCCCTCCTGCCCCCCTAACCCCATTCCTACCAGCTTCTGTGGACCACACCACACCTCTGAAACGTTTATTTACAAGGCAGCTTTTCAGAGGCCCCACCACAGGAGGACCTGCAGGGCACAGGAAGCAGGGGCTACCTGGAGAGGAAACCTGTTACAGGAGACTTCAGGCTGGCCCCAACTGCTTCATAAACAGCCCTGAGATCCAGGGCCAGAGATCTTGGCAGCTGAGAGCAGGGACTTTCATCTGGTTCTCTAAGCTACGCCTAGGTAGTATCTTTTTTTTTTTTTTTTTTTTTTTTTTTTTTTTTTTTTTTTTTTGGTTTGTCTTCAGTGCCCTATCTAGGGTAACTAGACACTCATGTTTTCTAAGCAAAAATCATACAATATGTGAGGAAAAGAAGCTGGGCTGAAGACCCAGTCCTATGGCCTAAGGTTGCTCTGTCTCTCTAGCCATCCACTGTGGCCAAAACAGCATAGTCTTGTCCTATGGCCTGTCTCACAGTGCAGGTATTATCATGGTACAGTCTGGCAAGGCTGCAGATCAGGGGAAACCACCACGGAGAATCAGGCTTGTTACAGCCCTTCCTCCCCCCCCCCCCCCCGTGTCACCAAAGCCACCTGGGGAAGCCCCAGGGATGATCAGCAAGAGAGGAAGCAAGGTCCCTACAGGTGAGAGCCTTTATGTAGTTTCCATGGGAAAGGCCAGACAAGGTCATTGAGCAGACATAGGCTGGGTTTGTACAGATGATGAAGAGGCCAGCTTGGGAACTTTGGAACACTTGTCCCTCCAGAAGGGACAGGCTAATCAACATTTCTCAGACAATGGGTGGGGCTGAAACACATTCCACAGGATGGATAGCTGGCCATCCACAGACAAGGGAAGTCCTTGCCACCTCATTCCCTAAAGACCTATCAGTTTAAAAGTCACACTGTTCTACCAATCATATTGTACCTAGCTGCTGTTTCTCTGTGCTACCCCTGGAAACTGTATAAAGGTCCAGAGAACGAGCTGCCTGGGGTTGCCACCTCTCCTTTGGGTGCAGGATGACCCCCAACATGTTGGAACAATAAACCTCTTGCTTTTTGCATCAATTCTCGGCTCTGCATGGTTCACTCAGGGGGTCCCTGGTAGGCTAAGGCTTGTCAGAGACTTACAATAGTTTTCCAGACTCTGAGGTACAGGAACCAATCATGGTTGACCATCATGAACTCTGGGGTCACAAGCTGAAGACATGGTGTGGGTTGGTTGATGTAGGTAATTTTATAGACTCTGCCCTGTAGAAGCCAATTTTAGCTCTGGGGTTCTAGGGACCATTGGTCCAGGGTATAAAGGCCTCAGAGGACACTTCTAGGTGGTGTGACCATAGCTAGCAGAAAAGAAGATATTCAAAAGACTCATTTTTTCCTCTCATTGACTCTCAGACTATTGAAGCAGTGGACCCCAGGGGACTGATATTACCTCAGAGTTCTCAGCCCTTGAGAGAAGAAAGCCTAAAGCATAGACCAGCAAGAAGAGAAGCTGTTCTCCTGAAAAGAGACTTCCAATTTGTCAGGCCACTTCACAGGAGAGGTGGTGATGGGTGGGACCACACCTTACCCAGGACTGCTGAAATATGCATACCCCTGCCTCTGCTTAACTTCACCGTCAGGTCAGGACTAGAAAGATGGACTTGCTGGATATCTGCCCCCTTTCCCAGTGTGGCCATTTGCAGACTCCATTCTAGTGAGTCCAGCCCTCAACACTTCCTAGGCTTCAGATGAACCTTGGCACTTTCCTTCCTACCTGCCACACCGCTTGGCCTATCCCTGCAGCTTCTGTTGACACACCTTATTCCCCCGGACACTTCTGAGGCAGCGCCTCAAAGGCCTCAGGGGTGGGACCTGCAGGGCAAAGGTCTCGGCACCCAATCTGGGGTAATTAGACATTTACTCGCATCTCTCAGGGAAAGTCATATAGTACATAAAACTGGGCTAGAAACCAAGCACGGTGGCCTAATGTTGCCTGGTGGCTCTAGCTATCCACCTGAAGAGACAATGCAGCCTTGTCCTGTGGCTCACAGTGCAAATACTACCCTGATGCAGGCTGGCAATTGAGCTTTTCAAAGATTAAAAATTAAAAAAAAAAAAAAAAAAGTTAAATTGCTTCCTCTGGGGCTGGAGTCCAGACTGAGTTTGTTGGGCACAGGCTCCAACTCTGAGTCCAACAGTGCAATGGTTAACACTGATTATTAACTTGACGGGATTTCGAATCGCCATGGAAATGGACTGGGTTGAGGTGGGTAGACCCAGCCTAAAGTTAGGGAGCATCATCCCACGGCCAGTGGTCTCAGACTGACTACATAAAGCTCAGAAAGGAAGCTGAGCGTCAAGCATCCATTGCTGACACAGGGTGACCGGCCACTTCCTCACTGCAGACACAGGGTGACCGACCAACTCATGCATCTGTCTTTCCCACCGTGATGGACGGTACACTGAAACCAGGAGCGAAAATAACCCCTTCTTCCTTACATGGTTTCCTGTCAGGTGTTTGAGCCGAGCACTGAGAAAAGTAACTGGTGAGCTTCAGATTGGCCAATCTGAATGTAAATTGCAAACTCCCAGGTCACCGGTTCCTGAATTTAGGAGTTGGCTCCTCCTGGAAGGATAAGGGAGGCTTCAGATACCAAATTATCAGAATGAAATCATGCTCAGGACAGATGTGGCAAGATTTCCCCTGTCTAATCTATTTAAATATTAGTGCAGCAGGAAGCCTGTGATTGGACAGGAAAAAGGGAGGCGGAGCTAAGAGTTGCCAAGAGAGGGAGGGCCGCAGGGAGAGAGGAGAGAAAAGAATCTAGATGGAAGACAAACAGAATAATTCAGAACCAGCGTGGCTTTAAGTAGCCACAGGTAGTTATGAGTATCTTAGGGTTAGAATAATTGGGATAATTTGTCTAAATTGTGTGGGCATCCTGTGTATTAAGATTTTATTAATATATAAATCTGATTGGTTAACTATAAGCTTTAAAAGTTTTGATTTTACCGGGTTATTGGGTATTGTAATATCTAACCGAGAGGTTGACAGTCTTGCATGGGGCTAGCCCTAGAGCCGTGGATGCAGCTACCACGCTGACATCTCAGGAGCCCCTGGGCCGCAGGGTCTGCAAAATGGAAACACCTGGCTGGGGCCATGTGGCCCACTGGTGTTGGGCTTAGCGCCAAAGTGAACCAGAGCTGGGAACACAGCAATCTAGTGTTGTGTGGGCTAGCTAAAAAAAGTAGCCTGGTAGAGCCACCACACCTGGGCTGAGAGAGTTGACAGCAGTAGTGCAAAAACTAGCTGCACAATTTTTAATATTTCCCGCCACAGACAGACTTCTATTGTGGGCTGCTGGCTACGAAGAACAGGATACCTTCAGGGTCCCACTGCACTTCTCATGTGACTTGAGTAAGTGTGGCTTGAAGGGGAAATTAGTGCTGATCCAGACGGGGCAACCCCAGGGTCCTCTATATCTCGATAGCCAGCTCAGGGAACACAGGGAACACGGGGCCATACAGCTGGCCCCAGGCATCCATTCATTCAGGTGGATGTGAACTCGGCCTGTGCCTGGTTGAGCCTGCATGCCCTGTGCTACTGTAGAACAGAACAAAGAGGATTCTGCAGTCACTGAGAAGGTGGCAGTGTCTCAGGCTCTGCTTGTGTCTCTGCTCCTGAATGTCCACCCACTCTGTCAGCACCAAGAAGAGCTGCTCTCAGGCCCACAGTGCCCAAATCTCATTTAATAACCACTCTGCCACCTCCCAGTAATTCCAGTGTCTAATTGTAAAATCACAGCTCCATTATTTGGTGCTATTCCAGGGCAGCCTGGGCCTTGTGTTTGGGGACCAGGCCCTAGATGTAGTCAGAGCAGAGCCAGAGGCCAACAGATCTAGAACAACACAACGGGCATTTTACTGGGGACACAGGCAAAGTAAGTATGGGCCTAGGTGGCAGAAAACTGACCCCTGAAATTTAGGTCAGAATGAAGGGTTTAGAAAGTGACCAGGAAAAAAAGCAATGTCAGTTAAGACTGGTCTACCTGATTTATCCCAAGGTGACACAGTTCTTGGGAGAAGAACTGAGGCCAGGACGAGGGCAGGGGGACTGGAACACAGCACTCGGCTTGACAGGCAGTCACTCCCATGAAGTGATGGGAGATGTTCAAAGAATCCTATTGGAAAAGATGCCCACAGAAACATGGGGCCCAGAAAATATGGCAGTGATGAAATCAATCACTGAACAGGATGAACAGAAACATCAGCAAGAGTGACCGCATCTCCTGCCAGTGAAGGCCCCTCTCCAAGTGACTATGTGACATGGGAACATAGTCACCTTGGAATAGCCATCATTGTTCTCACAGGACAGATGTTTGGTGAGATACAAGATAGAGACAAGGCATGTAACAAAAATATTTATTCCCTATGACAAGCAGAAAATAACTTAGAAATTTATTCTGAAGCCAGGGGAGTGGTTCTGTCACCATAGTGCATGCTTTATAGCATAAGGACCTACGTTCTTGAAACTGAGTTCATCCCCAGAATCTGCTTTAAAAGTTTGACTTAGTGCTACCCAGAACCTAGTCCCAACACTGAGAAGACAGAGCCAAGGGGGTATCTGGGGCTCAGGGCACAGTGGTAGACCAAGCTAACTGAATTGGTGAGCTCCAGGCTAGCTCGAGATGGTTAGCTACTATGGAACAAGTGCCGAAGACCAGCTTCGACAGGTCAGGTACACTGAGGAGAGCTGTGGAGTTGGGGATTAATCAATCCCGCAGCAGAGTTTTATCTGAAGGAGTAAAGCTTAAGTTCTCTGGAGCCTGCAGAAAACTTTCTGGGGCCGGCGAAACAGCGAAAGAGCAAAACCTGATTTTCTGGGGCCAGCAGAAAAAGAAGATAAAGCATGAGTATGTGTGTTTGTATGTGTGTGTACACACACACATACACACACACATACACACACACAGATACACATATACACACACATACACACATACACGCACATACACACACATACACACACACAGATACACACACACAGATACACACATACACACACATACACACATACACGCACATACACGCACATACACATACACACATACATGCACATACATGCACATACACACATACACGCACATACATGCACATACACACATACACGCACATACACGCACATACACACACAGATACACACGTACACACACATACACACATACACACACACATACACACACACATACACACACAGATACACACATACACACATACACACACATACACACATACACATACATACACACACATACACGCACATACACGCACATACACACACACACACAGAGGAGAAGAATAGAGAGTATTGGCCCACCCAGTCTGGAGGACCACGCAGGTAATCACAGTGCTATTTGGGAAGCGGAAATAGAAGGGCCAAGTTTAAGGCTTTCCCAAGATACAGAAGGAGTCCAAAGTTGACCCAGACAATTTCGTATGATTTTGCCTCAAAGTAAAAACAGAGTCTTGAGAACATAACTCAGGAATAAAGCACTTGCCTGGTATGGGCTAGATTTCAGCCCCAGAAACTTCAAAATAAAACCCACTAATGTCATATTCCTGTCTCATCACATGCACCCTGGCCCCAGGAGGCAGTGTTCTCCAGCCCTCTGGATAAGCAGGCCTAGGCTTAACATTTCCAGGACAGAGGCCTAAGGTTTAGATAGAGCTACTATGGGCTGACTGGAAAAGCCGGGAAGTAAGACATAGGGGCAGTGGTAGCTGTCATTGATTCAGACTTTGGATCACCACCTCTTAGTGTTGGGATGGAAGCAGATGACCCCATTTAACACTAAGAATGGCAAAGCAACTCCTAGACCCTGAGCCATGAGCACATCTCCACTGCTGTGTGACGCTGAAGCAGCCCAGGGCATCTGCCATGCCTGACATATGGAAGCTTCCCACCTAGGTCTCCTAGGTGTCTTGTCACCCAGGATTCGTGCAGTTGGAGGCTGTCTCGTCCTCGGTCACAGCAAGCCCAACTTCGGTGACTGGAAACCTGATAGTGTTCTCCTGTTGCTCCTGCTGCCAAAGAAACCCAAGGTGAATTCCTGACTCTCAGGCACCAAGCTGGGGACTGCATGGTTCTCGGGGACATGTAAAGCTTAGCTGTAGACAATGGAGTTGGCTCCTTCAACCAGTTGGAACCTCCTCCCCGATCCAAACACCCCTAGCAATGATACCTGGAAAGGCTCCAGCTCCCTGGCCACTGGGCCTGTAACAGAAGGACACTGAGTCATGGGAGAGGCTGAAGCAAGAGGGGAGACAATCACACAGCAATAAAAAAACCCACATTCTGGGCTTCCAGCTGTGTGATCTACCTCTAGAGTCTGACCCTCACTACCAGAAGAAGAAGTAAGCTTTGGACATGTGTCAAGACCCACAGGAGGCCCACCAGGTAAAAAAAAAAAAGTAGATCCCTGCCCACCTTCCTGAAGGCCAAAGTCAACCACTCACCTGCTTTGCAGTGTTGGGGAACCTGGAACCTGCTCACTCCTATGAGTGGGGACTTAACTTGGGAAGAAAGGGGAATAGGCTACCTGGCCCATCTGCAGAGCCTAGGGAAGAGGCCTCCTACATGAGGAGCACCCAGGGATGAGCACACAGAGGTATGCTTCCTCACTGACAAGAGAGTGGCCTTCCTGGCCATTGTTTTTTTGTTTTTTTTTTTTTTCTCTGAAGCATGACCCAGAGCTTCCCAGGCCTGATTTGGTCTGCAAGCTGGTCTCTAGAGCCCAACTCAGCCAGACACAGCTGAGACTGAACAACGAAAGGAAGGAAAGAAATAAGGAAAAGAAGGAGGAGGGAAGAGGGAAGAATGGAGGGTCCTAGAGAGGCCACCTGACAGCTAGGCTCTGAGGAAGGGCTCTACCACTAGCCACTATAGATCCAGACTTTACAAAGACCCTGGGACCACTCCTGGAGCCCTGAGCCCTGGAAGGATGGGTTGTTGCTCACTGGAATGCAGGTGTCTTCGCTTGTAAATGAGAAATGCAGCTATCCCAATTCCCACTATCACAAGTCCCAGAAGGATGGACAAGAAGACCCAGGAGGAGCAGGTGGTGTCTGTGCTGCTGGTCCCACGTGTTACTTCCTGTTGAAGTGCACTGCACCTAGGAGAGAGCAGCCATGGGACATGTTGGAAAACCTAAGCCGTGGGGACAGGTCAGCAGACTGGGCAATGTCGGGGAGCGAGATGGGGTCTATGCAATTCAGAACCTATCAGCTGGTATAACAGCTCTGAGATAGGACTTAGGTCGGTTACAGTTTTAAAGCCCTTCATGGGGAAACAGAGAAGAGGAGGGAATGGAGGAGCAGGGTAGAAATGGAAGCAAAAAAAGAGAGGAAGAGGAGGAGGAGGAAGAGGGAAGGAAGGAGGGAGAAAGAGAGGGGTGCTAGGGTCAAAGTTGGAGACTGAACTGACCTCAGTAAAGAGAGGATGAGTTGATGCCCTTCCCTAGGGATCACCCAAGGAAGCCTAGCTATCCTCAGAGATCCTGAGTTCTCAGGTTAGCTCTGGAGTCTGAGACCCACACTGAAGGGATCCTGACTCAGGTGGAGAAGGGGCCTCACCTGAGAACATTGTGGTGGTGCTTTGAATGAAAATGACCCCCATAGGCTCATAGGGAGGGGCACTATTAGGAACACCTCCTCGTTGGAGTAGGTGTGAGCTTTTGGAGGAAGTGTGTCACTGGGGGGTGGGCTTTGGGGTTTCAGATGCTCAAGCCAGGCCCAGTGTCAGTCTCTCCTCCTGCTGCCGATCCAGATGTATCCAGATATAGAACTCCCAGCTACAACTCTAGAACCATGTCAGCCTGCATACTGCCATGCTTCCCACATGACATGGGCTAAACCTCTGAATTGTAAGCCAGCCTCAATCACGTGTTTTCCTCTATAAGAGTTGCTGTGGTCACGGTGTCTCTTCACAGTCATAGAAACACTGACTAAATCTTACAATCAGCACACCCCCTCACCCCCAACTACAGAAGTACAGAGAATTTCCATATCTTTGACTTCTTGGTCCTAAGATCATACAGTGGGAACTGGCCACAGCCTGTGGAGTCCTTGCTAAGACTCCATATTGCTCTGCCTACCCAGGATGCAGCTCAGCTGGGTGTGGCTACTCATCTCCCAGGGGAACAGAGTAGTTCCTTCCCCAGGGTGCTAGTCACCTACTTGGTCCAGGGCAGGCATTCCTCCTGAGTCCCTCCAAGTGAGAAGGTCCCTGTTAGGCAGTCAGCACACACAGTGTCCTGTCTGTAAGTACCTGGGAAGTGAAGAGGGGCAAGCAGAGGAGCTGGGTTCAGGGTTGCAGGGACCTGGGCTTCCCTGGGGTGGGGCCTGGGAGCTGTCTATTCTGGAACCTTCCAATACATAATACTCTGTGGCTGGTAGAGGGAGCTGTGTTAGTAGATCGCACCGTGAGACTAAGTGAGAAGGGGCTGGGTAGTTTTAGGACATCCTAGACATGGAAAATCCTGCTATAATAACCCAGGGGGGCGTGGCCAGATGCCAGACAGAAGGCAAAGCCAGCCCTCACATCTAGGTGAGTAGTGGGGTTGGGGACAGTTTATGAGTCAGGCTTCCCACAAAGCATCTGAGCTGAGGCAGGATAGCTGAGGTTAGACCCGAGGCTGGATAGATGAGGTTAGACCAGAAGTGGAAGCCAATGGTGCTGCTCCAGCTCTCCTTCCCTCCTCCTCTGCCCTCTGTCCTACTCCTGACTCTCACCAGAAAGCTTTTTTCTTTCTGAATCTTCCAGATTCTGAGTTTGAGTTCGGCCTTTTCCTGTCCCCCTGTGCTCCCCTCTCCTCTCCTTAATCTTCTGCTGTCTCGCCCTCCTCCTGAGAACCTTAAGCACTCTCTCCTCTCTTGCCACCAGGACTGGTTTAGGGTGGGTGTGTGGGTGCCCTAGGGTTGGACAAGATTTCTGTTCTGTTCCTTCTGAAATCCTTAACCTAGAGGTTTTCTAGACCCCAGGCAGCAGGTGCACTGGAACAAGGGTGGCCTCCAAAAAAAACTTTCAGTAGGCCAGCTCACCTCTCTTCTGTACCCTCTGTCCTGGAAGGCAGGCCGTGTGTGGCAAGCATGTGGAACAGTGCTCCCCATTCTGCGTCTCACAGAAGTGGCCTGGGATGCATCTGCACACAGTGTCGTTCCTGCTGGAGCACTCTTGCCAGGTCAGCAGGCCCATGTCTGCCGTCAGAGACAAGGCCATGGGAGCACCAGCAAGGGATTTGGGGGAGCACCCATCCTCCAGCCGCCCCAATGTACCCGGGTCAGATTCTGCACAGCTTCACCTGCCAGAGGCTACCCACCACCTGCCCACTCACAGGAGGCTCAAGGCTGACCACATGTGATACCAGGTTTGTCCTACAGGGGGAGCCAGATAGCACAGTGTCTCTGAGCAGTGTCATAGAGCAGGTATAGGACTGATAGGGTCACAGAGTGGTTCAAGCCCCGGGACCTGGGTTTTGACCAAGTCTGAATCGTCCTTGCCTCTGTTTTCTCCTACTCCAGAAAGCAGGACTCCCAATCTATGTACCCACAGCCATGGAAGTGGATTTGGTAGGCTCTGCCATCCAGTAGGGATGGAATCTCAGTATCTTCTTCAATGGGAATGGCAGCCTTCTGCCTCTAGGTCTGAGCCGACTGTTTATGGGAACTGTGCTAATAGGTACAGAATCTCTCGGTAGGAGTGAGGCTGACCCCATGAGGGCACTGTGTGTGAGCATAGGGGTTCCCCTTCTGTAAGGTTGAGGTCATCTCCGTTTGCACACTGTGATAGGTACGGGGTCATCCTCAGTAGGGGGTGAGGACAACCCTCTGCACACACTATGAGTAAGCACAGGGTCATCCTTGTGGGGAGCGTGATGCCAACAGCATATGGGCACTGCAATAAATCCAGAGTCAACAAAAGCTAGTGTCTGGAGAGTGTGGGGCTGTGGTGGGAGCAGTAGTGCTGGCTACCTTACAGTTTCGAACATTCTAGGACCTGTGTCCTCATCTAAGTCTGCCCAGGCCCAGGCAGCCACCAGTCTGCGAGTGAGCCTTTCCTGGGTTCCTTCATATGAAGAAAATGTGTGTGTGTGTGTGTGTGTGTGTGTGTGTGTGTGTGTGTGTGTGACATTAATCCCCACCCCATGTAAAAGCCCCTTCACAGGCAGGGAAACTAAGGCAGGAAAGAGCCTCTCATCACCCACATGAACCAGATAGAAGGGGAGAAAAAGAAGCAGGACAGTGGGATCTCAGTGGCCAGAGGGGGCAGACAAACTGAGAACCTGCTCACAAGAGCAGGGAAGATCAGGAGCCAATGCCTGAGCTCAAGTGCTCCAGCACACCACACCTCCTCAGGAGCTCCTACCTGGATCACAGACTCCACAGGGCAGACAGTTGCTCAGGCCATTTGGATGGGCGGTATATGTCTGTGGAGGACAGGGGGCACACACTGTGCCTGTGTCCTCACTGCAGGCCTGCTTCACGTGGTAACCTGCGGCCAGGACCCACAGTTCCTCAGCAGGGGTGAGAGGTAACCTACAGAAGCCTTCCCTGTACCCTCATGTGGGTCCAGCAAGTACGGCACCAATGACAACTAAGGCCCCACAGGACTTGCTGGCCCATCCGCCTTCTGTGTGCTCTCTGTGAGCAATTCAGAAGCTCGGAGTGGGGCCTCCAACCACTCAGAACTGGCTCTGACTCCAACCCACTTTCAGTCTCTGCCTCTGGTTATGCTGACACAGAGCCTGCCCTATCCCCCAGGCCCACCCCAGGCAGTGCAGCTTCAAAGGTCCCAGACACTGAGGACTACAGGCTGCTGGGGACTATCCCTGAATTGAACACGGCAGCCATCGGACTGAAGACCCAGAGGCCCAGAGGCTCAAGACAGGAGTTCTTCCCTGGGCCAACACTGCCTCCTGGGAGCTCCTACCTGGGTTGCACATGGGGCAGCACTCATCCCCCACAGAGAACTCCTTCTGTCTGCACAAGGGCTGGGTGGAGATGCGCTGCAGCAAGTTCAAAAGGAAGACACACAGCACCTGGGAATGGGGTGAGTGTTGGAGGGAAAGATTCTTTCCATCCTTATGGCTCCCTCCCCAAGGCTGGCCCAGGCCTCAGTTCATGCTCTCCTTGCAGTAAGAAAGCAGCAGCACAACCACAGTGTCTCTGTAAGAAGGGGTTCTAGTCCAGCCTGCTTAACTTGCCTTCTGACTACATTGCCTGAGATATAGGACCTGAGAGGCAGCAGGGTCAGCTGGGGCTGGGAATAGGCTTTTCAGAATTCCGAGCCCCCGGGTGGGGGTAGTGGGGCTGACTGATAGTGTATCCTACTTGAGCAAACAGAACAGACACTCTGGCTCCTGCTAGTCTACCCTGATCTCTGTCTCCACTATATGAAGGTGCTTATCCTCAGGAACAGAGCTGCATGTGGTTGGCCTCTTGCTACAGGGGCTGTCCAGGGACAGCCAAGAGTCTGCCGAGGGCTACTATGCCCATGGCACCATCTCTGGCTCTTGAAAGAGAGCCACAGCAGGTGTCTGTGAGTGGAGGCCGGAGGTGGAGGGGCAGAGGCCTGGCCTGCCTGTAGCTCCCCCTCTCCCCCCAGCCTGAATTGTTCTCAATTATCTCCAGGGATTTGGAAAGCCAGCAACAAGAACTAACTGTCCAGACAGAGTCAAGAGACAGGAAATGTCTGCGGTGATCTGTGGCTGGAGCTTGGAGGCTGTAAAGGGCTCAAGAACTCACCAGCCTGAAGATGTTGTCTGTAGGGGCCTGGCTCCAGGGTGACGACCCCCATCCTGGGAGAGGTTCCATTTTCTTGATCAAGACACTGCAGGACAGGAGCCCCATGGGCTCTGGACCTCCTCACACACTCTCATGAGCCTCGGCAAAAAAAAAGTGAAAATGAAAGAGAAACGTAGTGTTTCTGACTGAGCTCTGTTAGAGGCAGATGGGGCGTACTAAGTACACCGGGGCGTGGTTCTAGAAGGGCCCCAAAGTCCAAACAAAGCCTCTGCTTTAGACACAGTACAGGGACACTAGCAAGTTCTTCCAGCCCGCATATATACCCTCTGGAAGTATGTCTTTCTCCCAGGTCACTGCAAACACCTTGAATTTTCTGACAGACTGAAATAGGAACCTCTCAGCCTCAGGGAACTGGGAACTTGATCTTCTGACCCACCTCCCAACACACCCCTCTGGCACGACCAGGACCCTCCCCTAGAAGCCTCTAGTCACTTCCCAGACACCGCCTCAGGGATATCCCCATTACCAGTGGCTCACTGCCCGGTTCTTCAGCCTATACGCTTCTGAGCATATACGGCCCTAGCAACAGGAGCCAACCTTTTATCTTCTAAGAACATAGCAGGACTTCTTATCATCCTTGAGCAGGCTCTGGGCATCTCTAACTGTCCCCTGAGAGGAACCAGGCAGAGCAGACTAATTTTCCTTTGGAGATGAGAATGAAGACTTCAAGTAGGACAACAGGGTATAGTATGCTGGGATTCTCTGAGCTCATGGGCCTCAGTGAGCCTGGAGGCGGGGCCTACTGTAGACCTAGGCTGTTGAGAGCTTTTGATACTGCTTCTAGGAATTTGGGATTTGTCACTGGGCTCAGACAGGAAGTCAGCTCAGATAAGAATATCAGAAACAGTGACCATGGGGTTTCTTTTACTACTGTGCTGAGTTACCACCATATGTGATCTCTTTGCTTACAACTTTACTTAATTACTACCTTGTGTGACCCTCTTGGTTACTACTTTACTTAATCACTCTCCTGTGTGATCTCCTTGTTTACTACTTCGCTTGATGACTTTGTCTTTGATCTAAGAACTAACCATGTTGGTTTTTCTTTTTTCTTTTTTCTTTTTTTCTTTCTTTTTTTTTTTTTTGGATATACCTAGAATGATATAAAAGCAGAAAGAACTAAGGCTGCTTCAGCCTCAGTACAGGCTCGAGTCGTGTTATAATTTTGTCTAATTGTTTTTCTTTTTCAAACCCCACTCCCTCCCTTGAGACCCTGTTGGCATTGAGCTGGCTTGATCTCTAGGCTCCAGAGAGGACTAAGGAACTCCAGAGGAACACAAGAAATCAAACTCCTCAAGATTCTTTGAACTGTGCTACTGCCTCTCTCCCCTCTACTGACAAAACTAACCACATATAATTGCTCCATCCAGCTGAATTGGTCACCACACTCTTAGGTTTGGCTGGCACCCCAGCCCTGGACTGGTTTTCCTCATAATCTAGTCCTGCCCACACCTAGATCACACCCTGTTCCAGTGAACCCTGGGAGCCAGGCTAGAGGACACCTGGCCCTGGCCGCCAACAGCTCTCTTGGATCTTGACTCAAGTTTTAATTACTATTGCAGTGATGAAACACCATGACCAAAAGCAACTTGAGGAGGCGAGGGTTGGTTGGGTTACACTTCCATATTGTAGTCCTTTACCAGAGGAAGTCAGGACAGGAACTCAAGAAGGGCTGGTGCCTAGAGAAAGGAGCTGATGCAGAGGCTATGGAGGGTGCTGCTTACTGACTTGTTATCTATGGCTTGTTCAGCCTGCTTTCTTATAAAATTTAGGACCACCAGCCCAGGGATGGCACTGCCCACAATGAGCTGGGCCCTCTCCCATCAGTCACTAATAAGGAAAATGCCTTACAGCCTGATCTTATGAAGGCATTTTCACAATGGAGATTGCCTCCTTTCAGGTGAGTCTAGCTTGTGTCAAGTTGACATGAAACTAGCCAGTGTTCTAGTCCACAGTCCTCCAGAAACCCACCCCAAAGGGACACGAAAGAATCCACTGTATGTTACAGAGGCTGTCCCACACAGCCATCTGTGTGCCTCTGTAGTAGACAATGCAGAGTGGACAGCCTCTGACAGTCCAACACAGTGATGTGGGGGTCTCTAGTGAAGAGGCAGATCTTGTACCCCATCCTACAGGTAAACACTGGGAATTGGCCAAAGCCCTACAGCTCACAGGTACCTCAGAACACACAGAAGGCTCTGGGCTGCAAGCATGTTTCCATGTCTGTGGGATCTTTGAGACATGCCCCAGGGTGGGAAGCCAGAGGATCCAGATGAACCCGGTACAGCCCCACAAGACCTCCACTGGGCTCCCAAGCCACCATTCCCAGTGATGCACAATCCAAGATCATCATTCCCTTGGGAAAACAGAAGCAAGATACACAGGGCTTATGGGCACCATGTAGTGTCTGGCCGAGTGGGGAATGCGCGGTTGTCCATCCCTCCACCACCGGACACCAGCATAAAAGCCTTGGGTCTGAGAAAGCCGGTCAGTGTCCCCTAGATGTTATCCGTGGTGAATATGGACGGACCTAAACAGCATGTCTTCACTGAGGTCTTCTCTGAGGCGCATTTCTACTCTTTAATCTCTGAAGGATTACTGTGTAGGACTACCTCATCACCTCCTGAATAAAAACTAAGGGTGACCTACTTGTTCAACCCAGGCTGTCCACTGCCAATCACCAGATGGCTTTGTTCAGGCCCCCAGTGACAATGCCAGACAGCAGAGACTGGCTCCGGGTCTTACCCACCACCAAAGCATTCTCTACTGCCTATTACCTGCTGGCTTCACCCCCTTATTTCTGCCACCTGACAGATGGAGGGATGCCAACATGCCTGGGCGTTTGCCTTCTGTCTCCATCTACTCTATGCCCATCCTGATCCCTTTGGCTGTCCCATCCAGACCCTGAGCCCAGAGGCCCCGAGCCCAATCTCCTTCCAGGTGCCCATCTGGTCCAGGGGTTGTGGAGGGCACCCTGGGTGCAGCTCTTCTGCCAGCTGCAGATGAGAAGCTAAGGCAGAGGAGATCTGATCACAGACACAGATGCCCATGCAAAGCCTCTGACCTCCACAGGGGCAGAAGACCCAAGACACAGCTTCTCCCCAAATCCTATCCCTGTCACTCAGCCGTCCTCTGGAGGACTTCCCCTAGTCCCACCTTGGTCTCTGTAGTGCTGATGTCATCCTGGTGTGCTGACTCTCATCAGGATGGCCTCCAGCATCTGGAATTTCCCCATTATATTTCTTCTTTCTTTTGTAGTGAGTGTGGGTAGCGAATTGGAAGAAACAGATTTTGATCACAGTCCTAGATGTAGGTGAGGTCCTAGTGTTCTCCTCACCCTAGGGAGGAAACCCATCCTAAGAGCCAGATGCCATGGTTGGTTGTTCAAGACTCCTATGGGCTGTACATGACACATGGGCTTCTGAAGGATGAAGAAGACGGAAGAGCATTCTCAGTTAAGGGCACAAGTTGAACCATCAGGTCTGCTGTTGGTCAGGCATGCCGGAAGCCATTAGTGCCAGCCATGAACACAGACACTCTGCACTGAGAGCTGTGTATTGTGTGGAGAGTGGATAGAGTAGCTAGCTCTGAGGAACGGACTCTAAGGTCATCCAGGAAGGAATCGTTAAGAGGTAAGAAGGGAGAAGGTTAATCACACCACCAGAGATGTGCTGGGATGGGTAAGATCGGGGGGCGGGGGGGAACTCCTGCTCCAGCTGTCCTGGTGGAGGTGGACTGGAAACAGAGGCCAGCATCTACAAAGAAGACAGAGATCTAGGGTCTACCGGATGGTCGGGGAGCCGTGACAGAGATCAGCAGCCAGGGGCTTTCCAGGATTCAGATGCTGAAGCAGAAGTGCGTGTGACAGTGGCTCTTGGTCTTTGGATCAGACTCTAGCTCCAAGCTCTAAGCTGCTGCCTCAGACAGACACCTTGCCACATCCAGTCTGCTGTTCACAGTAGCCCCCTTCTCTACCTTGCCCCTGTTTACTTTTGGCCACTTTCCTCTGGGACCTAGAATGGGGAACCAGGACAGAAGCCAACTGTCCACACCTGACTTTTCTGGCTACTTCCTATGGGCCCTGGGTTCCAGGAACCCACCTCGATAGAAATCCTAGAATCCACTCCCTCCTGCCATGCTGTCTCATCCTGGGCCCATAAATACACCCTCTATCCACACCTGTGTCCAGGCAGTGCTTAAGGGTACATTACAAGCTACAAGAACACCCCAGCCTCCCCTCTCCTTGACCCTTGGGTGCTTCTCCCCAGTGCCTGCTGTTGGCCTAGCCACAGTCTGTGTCCACTTCTCTGTGCCTCTTGGGGTTCAGTTCCATCCCCATATCCCCCTTTTGTCCCTGTTTATCCTGTCTGATTGCTATCCCAGAGACTCCACTTGCCTCTCCAGCTTGTGTATTCCTCCCTGGAGCTTCCCTGGCCCTGTAGTAGCAAGGACACTCACAACCAACCTGTCTGTGTTCTCCAGCCTTCACAATATCACTGGGTTCTTCCAGTCTCTCACCTCACACAGAGCTGTCCTGAGCCAAGACATAACGGGAGAGCTGAGCCTCTGCCCAATCCTACTCCTAGGACAGCTCAAGGAGAAGCCCTAGAAGAGGGACCAGTCAAGAGGGTCCTCCTGTTCATGAATTATCGGACCCCCTGACCTTCTGGGGAGGACTGGACCTAGAAAAGAGGCATGGGTCATTGATACATGGAAGCTTCTGGGAACTGCAAAAGACCCTGAGCTCCAAATCGGGCAGGCATGGGCAGCATCTGCCTTCTGCAGGCAGGGAAAGGCATCTGTGAAGACAGAGAGGGGGAAGGGAAGGGTGCTTGTCTTGGGAAGGAGAGGCAGAGCACTCCCTGGAAGGAGCACCCTGAAGATCAATACCAGCCACCCCAGGAAGGCTGAGGACAGTGGATTATAGCTCAATGGTCAGCCCTATCCTGTTGGAACTGCCCTACAAGGAAACCTGGCTGGAAAATTGTTTGTTAAGTAGGTCAGTCATATGTTTAAATCAGCTCCCAGTTTGATCCAAGAATAGATAGCCAAGCATGAGGAGTGCCAGTGTAGTGATGCATTTGGCTGCCCTGAGACCCATGGGCATGCTAGAAACAACATGGCTGTCCTAAGACCCCTGGGCATGCTGGAAACAACATGGCTGCCCTGAGACCCCTGGGCATGCTGGAAACAACATGGCTGCCCTGAGGGACCCCTGGGCATGCTGGAAACAACATGGCTGCCCTGAGACCCCTGGGCATGCTGGAAACAACATGGCTGCCCTGAGACCCCTGGGCATGCTGGAAACCGTGCACATGCTCATCAAAGAGAACTGGTAGGGTCTGGCATGTTGGCACACACCCAGTCCCAGTACTCTGGGTGCAGACAGGAGGATTTTGGGTTCGGGGCCAGTCTAGACTACATAGAGAAGCCCACAAGGACATCCTATATCCAAAACGGAAAGGAAGAAAGGGGGAAAAGAAGAAGTGGTTTATTTGAAACCGAAAATGCATGAGTAAACTGTTTTTAAAAATTGAGCAATATGAAAAAGCGTGAACTTCCAGAGTCTTAAGTCAAGAGTCATGGGTTAGTGTTAGTGGTGCCTCATGCCCTCTGCACAGAGTTAAGTAAAAGGGTCAGGAGTAGTGTTAATGGGGCCTTATGGTCTCTGCACAGAGCCAAGTAAAAGAGTCAGGGTTAGTGTCAGTGGGGACCTAGAAGTCTCTGCACAGAGGCTGGGAGCTTGGAAGAGCTAAGCAGGTCATGATGCCTTGCTAGATTGACAAGACAGATCTCAGCAATACTTAAACGATACTCAGAAAGAAGAGAGCAAGAACACACAGGTGGTCAACTGTGTGTGCTGAGCGTATCCCCCAAGCCTAGACAGCAAACCACTGGGAAACTGTGGGATGCAAGTACTCACGGAGCTTCCAAGAGCCAGTCTGGGACTACTTTGGGAGTAACTTGGAAGCTGGTGAGCCCAGGGGAGGCCAGGGTTCAGTACAGAGTCTCAGAGAAGACCCACCAGAGTGCTGCTTTACCACCACAGAGGGCGCTGGAGGGAGAGCAAGGTGAGTACCAAGCTGCTGGTTGTGCTCCAGCACAAGGTACAGCATGCCTCAGAGGAGGCATCTCCCTACCCCACAAATCCAGCTCATCAAGTAGTCAAATGGTGTCTAGCATTTGGCTGGAAACTACTAGTCACCTCCAGAGCAGGAAAATGTGACTAGATCCAGGATATTACACCTCATACTGCCTGTCACCATAAAGGCCCATGTGCAGAGACAGGAAATTATACTTTATCCAGAGGGCTGGCTATCTGAGAATGTGGCCATCTAAGGACTAGAAAGATGGCTCAGCACTTAAAAGCACGTGCTGCTCTTACAGCAGATCAGAGTTCGGTTCCCAGCTGACACTGTCAGCTTGCCCCACCTGTAACTTCAGCTTCAGGGGTGCTCACTTCTGGCTTCCATGGGCACTTGCACACACGCACAAATAAATGATAAAATAAATGTCTTTTAAAAATAGAAAACTGGGCTGGAGAGATGGAATTGGCGGTTAGAATACTGCTGCTCTTCCAGAGGTCCTGAGTTCAATTCCCAGCAACCACATGGTGGCCCACAACTATCTTTAATGGGATCCGAAGCCCCTCCTCTGGTCTGAAGACAGCTACTTGTCATATACATAAAATAAATAAATAAAATCTTCTTCTGGTACATCTGAAGACAGAATATATATATATATATATATATATATAGGCAAGCCTGGTTTACAATCTCACCATTTTGGGGGAGGGGCACATAAAAGAAGGTTTTAGGCCGGCCTGAGCTACAAATGTAGTAGCGTCATATGAAAAAACAATAGCAATAAAATAGCATTAAAAGCATAGAGATCAACAGCGTGTTCTGACATCTGTAGCTACCGAAGTGAAATCCGGTAGGCGGACAGACCATGGCTCTGACTGTAAACGCCCTACAAAAACTACAAAAGCCAGAGGAAACACAGGAAAACATGTTTGTGACCTTGAGCAGGTAACGGTGTCTTTGAGTGGGTAGAAACCACAGAAGCAGGGGGGAAACAAGAGCAGCCGTGCTTTGTGAAGACGAGGATGTCTGCAGTCTGCACTCAAGAGTGTGTTGCTAAGGCAATGAGAGATGGAGCCAGACAGCAGGAAAAACCATCACAAGTGCAGATCTCATAGCTAAAATGCCTTTAATTCATATAGAGAAGACAAACATGTTATTTTATGTTTTCTGTGATGGTAACAAAATACCTGAGATAATCAACTTTTAAAAGGGGAGGGTAACACTATGTCCCTATAGCTCTCTGAAGCTTTTAGTGAGCCCAAAGGTCAAGGCTGAACTGTGTGATGGAGGAGGCTGCTGACCCAACACACAGATGAGAAGCAAAGAGAGAGGGAAAGGCTGGGGTCCCACTCCAGTGACCTCACTTCCTCCCACTAGGCTCTACCTTCTCCAGGTTCCACCTCGACCCCAGGACTGTCCTAAGCCGTGCCTTTGGGTGCATTTAGACTCTAAACTGTAATAACACACAACCTAGTTTTTCTTTTTTGTGATTTTTAGGTTTTTTTTAGATTTTATTTATTTTTTATTTTAAGTGTATAGGTGTTTTGCCTGCTTGTATGCATGTGCACCACATTGAGGCCTGGATGCCCACAGAGGTAAGAAGAGAGCACCAGTTCCTCTGGGACAGTTACAGATGGTTGTGAGCCATTACATGGGTGCAGGGACTTGAACCCAGTCCTCTGTAAGAGCAGCCAGTAACTCTTAACAGCTGTAGCTGTCTCTTCAGTCCCAATAACTAGTCTGTTGTCTGCCTTCCTTTCTTTCTTTCCTTCCTTCTTTCCTTCCATCTTTTTCTCCCTTCCTTTCTTTTCTCTCTCTCTCTCTCTCTCTCTCTCTCTCTCTCTCTCTCTCTCTCTCTTACTTTCTTCCTTACTTTCTTCTCTGTCTTGGAACTTGCTAGACCAGGCTAGCCTCAACTCAGAGACTACTTGCCTCTGCCTCCCAAGTGCTGGGATTAAAGGCATGCACCATCACCTGGCTCAGCTAGTTTTTCTTAACATAAGAAAAAAAAATCTGACTTCACCAGAAAAT
>NW_023046115.1:0-74032 GCF_011762505.2 Arvicanthis niloticus
GCTTGAGATGATGAGATGAAGCACAGGGGGTGTCGCTATGCTTATTACCTACTGAGGGACAACCAACAGGGGTGCTTTGGCAGGGAGCTCCCTTATTATGGATACATCCTAAAATTTCTTCTGCTAAGACACTTTCCCATTATCCCACGGTGGTAGCTCAACTTGCCCTGCAAGGACTTCAACAAAGTATTCAGTATTTTGGATGTCAGCCAGAGAAAATAATTATACCCTATATGGCAGAACAATTTGAAGTATTAACAGCCACCATAGATTATTGGGATATCTTAAGATGTTTTTTAGTGGTATTATTAATAATCACTTACCTAAGGATCCTATTTTACAGTTGGTTATTGTACATCCTGTAATTTTTCTAAGATAACCAGACAATGTCCATTGGATAATTGTCCTCTTATTTTTACTGATGGTTTTAAATCAGAGTGTGGAGCATATTTGGTGTATGGATCAAGTCCTGTAGTGATTAAAATCCCCCACACACACACTTCTCCACAAGTTATAGTACTTAAAATTGTAATTAAAGCTTTTGAACAATTTGATGGATCCTTTAATTTGTTGTCAGATAGTCAATATGTGATGACTATTTTAAAATGCCTGGAAGTTGTAGGAAAAATAAAGCTTAAATCTACCATTGGATTGTTATTAGTGGAATTACAAAAATTGATATGAAGCCACACCTCTCTTGTTTTTGTGCAGCATATTCGAGCTCATTCAGGGTTGCCAGGTCCCTTGGCGGAGGGCAATGATATTGTAGATAAAGCTCCCAACGCATTGGAAGGTTTTGTGATGGGTGCTGCTCCTGAAATGGGGAAAGAGTTCCATAAACAGTTTCATGTTAATTCCAGAACCTTAGCATCACGCTTTAAATTATCTCGTGCAGATGCAAGAGAAATTGTGAAAAATTGTCAAGCTTGTGTACCCTTTTTGCCTTAAGCGTCATTGGGAGTCAACCCTCGAGGCCTTCTCCCATTACACTTGTGGCAGATGAATGTTACCCATTTTTCTGATTTTGGATGATTAAAATATATTCATGTTTCCATTGATACTGCATCAGTTATTATTTATGCCTTTGTCCATACTGGAGAAAAGGCACATCATGTTACAGCCCACTGCTGTGAAGCTTGGGCTGTATGGGGCCAGCCACAATGCTTAAAAACAGATAATGGCCCTGCATATACTTCCAACTCCTTCTTAAGTTTTTGTCAAATGATGGGGATCCATATAACACATGGATTACCCTACAATTCTCAAGGACAAGACATCATAGAACGAGCCCATCGTACTTTAAAAGAATGTCTTGTTAAACAAAAAAGGGGAGTAGCTCATGGGTGTTCTCCCCAAGAGAGATTAGCCATTGCTTTATTCACTCTTAATTTTTTTAAACCTGGATAAGCAAGGATATGCAGCAGCTGATCGCCATGTTGCGTCAGATGCACCTTATAAAGGTCATGTAATGTGGAAGGACATTATAACTGGAAAATGGTATGGACCAGACCCAGTATTGGTGAGAGGTTCTGTTGTGTATTTCCTCAGGATCATCAACAACCGCTTTGGGTCCCTGAGCGCCTGACTAAAAGAGTGCAAGAACCTTCAGATAAAGAAGATGATGGGAGTAGTGTGCCTGCTGATGCTCTTCATGATGATGCCCCTGATTGAAAAACAGGATCTTCGTTGGGGAATTGTATCAGTATTCCCTAAACCTTCGCCTATTATGCATTCTGCTATCTTACAGGAAATTGGTTCAGGGTGATGGATGATCTTTGAAAACTATGGCAGTCTATTGCTACCATCAATTCTACTCGAGTGGATGTGTCCTTTGCATCTGGCATGGCTGATTGGATTCTACAGGCAGTTTCCCATCTGAGGGAATGGGCAGGCTTGGGGGCCTTGGCTCTGTGTCTTTTACTTATCAGTTGCCTAGCATTCTGGTGTCTGTGCTGCATGAGAGTTAGACATGCCCGTGATCAAGCCTGATGGTACAGGCATTTGCAGCAGTGGAGCTGGTACAGTCGCCGCAAGTATGGCTAAATATAATTGGAAAAAATTGATATGGATATATGGTTTGATGAGGACCATTGCCCAGCAGTTTTGAGGAGGGCTCTGTGTATCAGTAACCACAGGGTGTCAGGCGGCACTGCAAGGGATGTCCTTGAATTATCTCAAGGTAGATTCCCTGAGGGATATGCCTGATTGCATGGAGGTTGACACCAAAATCCTTCCCCTATGAAAAGGCATCGGGATGGGTATGATTAGTAAACCTACTGCACAATGACAGAGGTCCGAAAATCATTACAATGTCCCACACTTGTCATCCTGATGGGGATCAGGCCTCTACCCATCCCCCTGTTAGAAAATGGTAATGAGTACCCTATCCTCTTTTTGTCTGAGGTCTGTGAGACTTCTCATCAAATCAATAAAAAAGGGGGAGATGTGGGGAGCGGAACTCAAGATGGCGCCTGGCTGGGTGTCAGACGCCCCTGGCGTGTTGGCTCACCATTTCAGGAACCCTGGGTGGCACATAGGCTAGGCTTTACTGCACATTTATTTTGCTTGTTCATTGTTACATAAGATCGGGCCATGTGACGTATGTGCTCAGCACCAATCGGAAATGACCACGTGGCAGGTTCTGATTGGTGAGGACACAGGGATTTAAGGGCTGGGAGCTAGAGCTCCGGGGCTTTTTGCAGTACTTCAAGGTTCCTGAATAAACCGTGTTGGGAAGAAGATCCCATGTCCATTGTCTTCTGTCTGCTGGTCAGTTCAGGAAGTGACACTGAGCAGTTTTCAATCTCATATTAACTTGTATTTTCTGTTTTCTTAGGGAAATTGTTTCTGTGCCCCATGCCTCTTAAACACAGGAATGTACCTGTCTGACTCATGCTTTGAAAATCAAATATTCACTGATCCGGGAAGTTTATAAACATTAGTAATTTTCAGGTATTTTGTATGCCTCTGCTTCTGAAATACCTTGGATTCAAATAAAAATTCATTACACAGGGAATGTTTTAGATTTCTACTTGAATGCTTTGTTTTTCCATTAGCATAGTTGTTGGTATTGCCTACATTAATAGATGTCATAATGTACCATTTTACTCTGTATCATATTTTAATATTGCAATATTTTCTACCATATAAATTATAATTCAAAGTATTAATAATATTAAAATTGTATTATTTGTTAACATACATATAGCCTTGTGAAGAATCTCAGAGAAATATACATGCAATTCTCCTATGCATGTGTGTACATATGTGTGTGCTTGTGTTATACATGAATAAGTTCACAGCTGTGGATCAACATCCTATAAATACAGATATAAAGAACGTTTATTTGAATAAAAATTATTGCCTATCTGTTGGGGTCCACACTAGCCCCACGTTGAGGCGGCCAAAAAACGTAGCAGCCCAGGCAAAATGTTGAGGCCCGGGCCGACCCACGTTTGGGCGGCCACTGTATCCCGGCCCAAGCTGCCGCTCTGGTCTGCGGGTCGGGGTTCAGCAAGAGTGAGGGTGAGGGCAGACTTGAAGAATGGAGACCAGACAGGGTGTGATTCAATCCCATTTATTCTTCAGTCTCTCTTCCTCTAAGTGTCTCCTTCTCTGTCTCCTCTGTCTGCTGTGTCTGATTCTGTCTGGAGCCAAGTGTCTTCTCTACCTAATGTCTGATGTGTCTGATTCTCTGATCTCAGTCTGATTCTGATCTGTTCTGTCTCTGCCTTTTATATGTCTCACTTCTAAGGCACGCCTCTAAGTTACACCTTTAATCATGCCCTTAGGTCTTGTCTCTAACTCTGATCTCTATACTTCTAAGTCATACTCTTAAGTCACACACCTTTAATCTCACACACCTTTAATCTCACGCACCTTTAATCTCAAGGTATCTAAACCAAGATTATCGGAGTGTGCTCAGCTGTTGTAGGCTATTGTAACCCAAGTCTCATGTCAGGGTATATGGCTCAAGATGGCTGCAAAGCTGATAGCCGCTTTCTGCTAAAAGTCGGCCCCCAACACCTATCAACGTTTGTTGCAGACAGCCTGACCACTGCAGAAGGTGGTGAAAACCTGGGGAAGTGGGGCATATCTGGAAATATTATGGGTATTCCTTTGAAGAATGCACAGGATCTTCTTCCTTTGCTTCCCTTCTACTTCCTGACTAACCCAAATGATTATGCACCCACAGGATGCTTTGTCTCATCAAGAGCCTAGAAACAATGCAGCTAGCCATAATGCATAGCAGCCTCTCAAAATGGGAGATAAAACAAAGAATTCTGCCCTCTGGTGGGTTCCTTTATCATTGAAGTCACAGTGATAAAGTAAGAACAAAAAAAAAATTATATCAAGAGCAGGCTAATTGTCCTGAGTGTCTGATTAGCACTGCAAAGGGTCTGAGGTAGGAACTGACTAGAGTTTGGAGATGTGGGCTGGAGACACAGAAGTCTGCAAACAGGGCAATTAAAACATGTTCTCAGAATACCAGAATGCCAGTGGAAGTGTGGATAGAGAAGACTGTGCCAATGAACTTTAGTTTTATTGGGAATTGTGCTACAGCGCATTTATATTGTATTCTGGAAAAACTTGACTTCAGTTTGTCCATGTTCTCTGTTTTAAACAGGACTGAATTTAGAGATGAAAGACTGCTGCCTTTGAATAACCCAAAGAAGGAGGAAGTGTGGGGATAATACTCAAGGGAGAAAATAAGAAGACAAAGTGTACAGCAGAGACTGAAGAAAAGGCCATCCAGAGACTGCCCCACCTGGGGATGCATCCCATATACAAACACCAAACCCAGACACTATTGCAGATGCCAAGAAGTGCATGCTGACAGGAGCCTGATATAGCTGTCTCCTGAGAGGCTCTGCCAGATCCTGAGGCAGATGCTTGCAGCTGACCATTGGACTGAGCATGTGATTCCCCAATGGAGGAGTTAGAGAAAGAACTGAAGCAGCTGAAGGGGTTTGTAACCCATAGGAAGAACAACAATATCAACCAACTAGACCCCCCAGAGCTTCCAGGGACTAAACCACCAACCAAAGAGTGGACATGGAGGGACCTATGGCTCCAGCCACACACTTAGCAAAGGATGGCCTTGTTGGACATCAATGTGAGGAGTGGCCATTGGTCCTGGGAAGGCTCAATGAACCAGTGTAGGGGAATTCCAGGGTGGAGAGGCAGGAGTGGGTGGGTGGGTGCGTGGGTAGTTGAGCACCCACATAGAAGCAGGGGGAGGAAGCATGGGATGCAAGGGGGAACCGGGAAAGGGGATAACATTAAAAATGTAAATAAATAAAATATCCAATTTTAAAAAGTCTCCTGTATACCAAGGAAAGAGAGAATATTTATCTGATATTTACATGAGAGTGTGAGAGAACAGGGGAAGGTGTGAAAACACAGAATGGTGAGACAGGGCAGAGAAGCAAACTGAGGTGAAAACCATCCTCCAGCAGAAGTTGCCATGAGTAGGTGGCACTTGATACCTGATCTCATCACTCATCAAATTCGAAAATAATTTTCATTTTAAGTGTCCATAAATATTTACAGAGGAATATTTTTACTTTTAAATTTTCCAAGAAATCTGCGTATCAACTTTTTTCCCTATTCCTTATTGTCAAATTATTAAAACTATAATGACCCTTGAGCAAGAGAGGTTTTATTGTTGATGTTCTCATTTTGTTCTTGGTTGGTTGGTTGGTTGGTTGGCTGGCTGGCTGGCTGGTTGGTTGGTTTGGTTTCCCTACTGCTCAGATGGAAATTTTCACTGTCCACCAGGGGGCAATAAAACACAGTAAGTGGAATAGAGAGACCAAAGCAGACCCTGTCCTGCAATGATTTGTTCAGGGAAAAAAAAATCACAGAATCCAGATACAAATGTAGCAGAGGATGGCCTTGCCCAACAGCAACAGGAGAGGAGGCCCTTGGTTCCAGGGAAGTTTGATGCCCAGAATAGCCAGAGTAGCAGGATGCTGGAGTGGTGAGGCTGGAGAGTGTGGGTGGGTTGGGGGTGTACCCTCATACAGGCAAAAGGGAGTGGGGGGAGGGCAGATGTGGGATGGGGGTTGGTGGAGTACTAACCGGGAACTGAAATATCATGGGATGGGGGGGGGGGGGTTGGTGGAGGGGCAAAATAAAATAAATTTTAAAAAAATTCACAGATCCAAGACAGTGACGTAAATACATACCATCTGTAAATATAAGGACTGGGAAGTCAGAGCTGACTTCTTAGTGCAGGGGCAGACAACAAAATGAAGCAGAAAATCCAGTGATGATTTGAACAGGCAGAAAAGCCCCCACCCTGTGTATTCCATTCTTTGGTCACAAATACCAAAGGGTATGTAGAATGTGCCAGAAACAAAACAGACATGTATTGTCTGCTAGTGTGTGAGATGCATTTCTAGGGAGAGAGGAGAAAGAATTCATCTTGGATTTGCTACACCAGAGGAAGTTCTAGCAATCGAGCCTCCTGTGGATGTCGTGGGGATGGGGATGGGGATGGTTATTCCAAAGCATTACATTGAGGAGCCTGCGTGATGTCACCAGCACAACCTAAGTCTTATGCTGTCTTGGTGACACCAAGCAGACAACTTCATTAGGAGAGGTGAGGGATTTCATGATTGGAAACCTGTTTCCAGGTTCCTCAAAATATCAATACTTTTTAAATTATTATTCTTTCAGACTGATAGTAAGTTTCAGGGGTTATTAGTCAGAAAAAGTTGTTCCCATTTTACCGTTGTTTTTTATGTAAATAAGTGGCTGGTATGAATGTATCCGTAAAAGCATGTCATTTTTAAAATACGTTGTTTCATTTTTAATTATACTTACATGTGTGAGTGTGTATGGGTGTGTACACTTGAGGGCAGCTGTAAGGATTCCGATAACACTAGAATTAAAGGAGTTTGTGAGCTGCCCACCATGGTTGGGAATCAGCATTGGCATCTCAGCAAGAAGAGTTTGCACTCAATCCCTGAGCTGTGTCTTAGGCACAAGAATGTCATGAGGGAAAAATAAATAGATAAACTTTCCTTGGAGCATGAGAAAGAACAAAAATGGTTTAGGAAACAAAGATAGTGATGTCATCTTGAAACTGCCAGAAGTAATGTTACAGCGACTCCTGCCATCACATGCATAAAGAATTCAGTCTTTTTCAATACAGTCTCTCATTGCAAGTAAAAAAAAAAAAAAATCTCATGTTAATTATGCATATATGTTCAATCATATTTCTATGAGTATAGTAGAATGTAAGATTGTACATTTATATTTCAAATGGTTACAATTGTTCATTTAAAAGTCATAGTTTCAAAATTGTAACTATCAGTACACTTCTTTAATTTTTTATTATTTATTTATTTTTCTTTTTTAATGGGTATTTTATATATTTACATTTCAGATGCCATCCCCTTTCTCCATTTCCCCTCCCTATAACATCCCTTTCCCATCCCCCCTCCTTTTTGCTTTTATACCATTTTAGTTGCATGCAAGTATTAAGGTCAGCTCTAGTTTGAGGATCTTGCAATAAAATAGATGCAAATAGTCAAGGAACAAGCAAGACAATAAACACAAATAGTCAAAAGAACAAGCAAGGAAATAAACAACTCTGTGATCACTGTTTCTAAGGGCTTATCAGGATGATCAAAATATCTGAGCCAACTTCCCTGTCCTAGCCCAAAGTCATTTTCATGTCTGAAGCCTACTTCCTTGTTCTATCCTAAAATTTAGATTTCTGTCTGAAATTACTTCTTTGCTCTAGCCTAAGATTTAGATTCCTGCCTGAAATTATTTCTTTGCTCTAGCCTAATGTTAGATTCCTGCCTGAAGCCCACTTCTTTGTCCTTGACTACCAGTACAGTTAATTTAAAAATTCAAGAAGGCCAAATATTAAGCAATTCAAATGTTATTGAAAATGTATTACTGTCATATTTAACAAAAATAAATTTAACCTAAAAAAAACAGTGTTCCAGACTTATAAAGCAAAATGACAATATGAATGCAATTTGCTATCTAAACAACTATTTAAAAGTAATATACATATTTCTGGACAGTCAGATTGTAGAGTACCCAGAGAGGCAGTGAACTCCATCCCCAGAGTTCAATACATTTGATTCAATATAACCAAGCGTTTATAAAACCTATGACTCAAGGAGATGTACTGTATGTCTTCACTGTATACTTCAAAAGCCTCTTTGGTTGTATAGTTTTGCTTAACCAGGTTCTTCATTTCACATAAATTGTCTTCTTCCTGCAATCTTATATAAAGCAACTTTGACATCCTTATTCCTCAGGCTGTAGATCAAGGGGTTCAGCATGGGCACCACAATGGTATAAAACACAGAGGACACTTTCCCTTGGTCCATGGAGCTGACTGATGATGGCTGAAGGTACATGAATGCTAAGGATCCAAAGAAGACAGCAACAGCCAAGATGTGGGAACTGCAGGTACTGAAGGCTTTGGACCTGCCCTCAGTGGAAGGAATGCGGAGGATGCTGGCAATGATGAAGATGTAGGAGCTGAGGATGGTCAGTGTTGGGACAATAATATTAAATGAACTGAAGGACAATGCTAGTATTTCATTGATAAATGTACTAGAGCAGGATTGTTCCAGTAGTGGTAAAAGATCACAGAAGTAGTGGTTTATGTCATCAGCTTTGCAGAAAAGCAGTCTAAGCAGGCAGGCTGTTTCACCTGTGGCACAAATCAAGCCTACACTATACACCCCCACGACCATCCAGGAACACACTTTGTAGGACATGGTAACATTATACAGCAAGGGATTACAGATGGCAACATAGCGATCATATGCCATGGCAGCTAGCATGTGGCACTCTGAAACCGCAAAAACGTCAAACAAGTAAAACTGAGCCATGCACTCTGCATAAGGAATGACACTCTTCACCATTACAAATTTCTCCAGCATTTTGGGCATGATGACACTGGATTGGCAAAAGTCAACAAAAGACAGATTGCTGAGGAAGAAGTACATGGGGGTGTGCAGGTGAGAACTGAACAGGATCAGCATAATCATGCCCAGGTTTCCTAGGACTGTGACTGCATAGATTGCCAGGAAGAGGAAGAACAGGGGCAGCTGCAGCCCTGGCTTCTCTGTTAATCCAGTGAGGACAAATTCAGTCACAATGGAGTAATTTTCTCCTGCCATTTTCTTCTGAGTGTCTATGATAAAGGAGATTTAAGTTTTTAAAACAGGTGCAATAATGTGCTTTTTCATTATAAAGTTTCAAATAGAACTGAAGTCTTTTCTGTCAAATATCTCCACTTCCTTATCAGAGCCCTGGGACCCAAACATATGAGGCATGCAATCAAATATCAGACACAACAATCATCATTTATACTCTCGGCTCTGTGAGGACTGACATGTACTGTCTAAGTGTGAATCACAAAGTAATTGCTCTGAAAACTTGACTTGAATTTTTCCAGTGGGTTTCCATGCACAATCTGTTTATAGGAACAATGTGATTATATTAGGACTCCAAAAGTAAAATAATGTTTAATATGTTAAGATAAATACAACACAAATAAAAATCAATGACTAATATCAAACTTCCTTAGAGAAAAAAACCAACAAAACAACAAAAGTAACAACATGTTTACCCAGTTGCATGCTATAGGTGCTAGTTTCATCAATGGAGAGACAAGATGTAGTTATAAGGAACCTGATAGAACTGAAGAAAAGGAAAAAAAATCTCTTTGTAAATTACTTAGTCTTGCATATATTAAATTCCAACAAATCTACAAACAATAACTACTGCCTACAATTTGAGTTATTTAAAGTAACAAAACACAAAACCATCTAGAAGTAAGTTATATTTCTACAAGTTTCCAACAACGAGCAGAACAAGCCATTTACAATAACATTAAAGTAATGATCTGCATAGAAAAAGTAAAGAAAATAATGAAGGGCTGTGCACTTAAAATTGTAAGACATTTAAGCTGTTTCTTACCCATTTAAGCTAATTACTTGCCTTTCCTGTTTAATCTTCATATGAGGTTTTATTGAAATTGACTACAGCAGAAGCTTGTTAAATATATACACTATGAAAGAAATCTAAATTGGAATAACAAAATAACAGAGAAGACAAAGTCCCAAATAGATATTTCCTGCCACCAAATGAAACCTCCAGTGTTAAGAATGGGCTCCATCTAATTCTAATCAAGTTGTCTAACAAAGGCATCCCATATAAACCCTCAATGAATGCAGACTATTACCAAGATTATTGGATACTCTCCACAAATTGATGTCAGGGCTTTATAGCTGAAGACAAAACCTATAGAACTCATAGGACAAGATGAACTCAAGGGGTGTCTAACTAGAATCTTCACCCCTACATTTCCATAATTATAGCAACACAGTGTATGAAACTTGAAATGACAATAATTCCTTATCTTTTCAAAATGATTGTGCTTTAAAAGTGAATGATAAAATTCAATGAAAAAAACTGATTTTATCCAAATACTACTAGAATAACTGAAATAGCTGCATGGGAAATAACTTCTCAGATCACTCTCTTAAAGCAACCACAACTTCAACTCAAACACATAACAGACTTCCATGAAAATGCTAATATAACGTAGTATTATTAAAAACCTGTATCTTTTTTGATCTTTCATAATAGTGTCTTAGACAAGGTGTCAAAACTACCAGCTTTGATAGACCAAATTAATGAATTATGAATTAATGAAAAATATTAAAAATACAGTGTACTAGGTCTAGTAATTTAGCAACATTATCCAGAAAGTGAAACAGATTGTACCCAAAGTAGTATAAAATGTTTTTATGGACTATTCCTGATTAGGGATTCATAGTCACATTACAGAGCACTCTTGAGTATTAAAAGCTAAAAGAATGAGTGTGCCAATTAAAAGCACTCAGATAATTGGAGAACATAGTGTGATATGTTGTGGCAGAATGTAAGTGAAGGCTTTCAGGTTATGTCAGGAAATCTCCATGGTTGTGGGGCCATAATTGGTACCAGGGTCTTACAATGTGTGGATGTTCAAAAGCCCTGGTGTGAATGGAATGCAGGTACTCACTCTAGCTCTGCTTGGAATACGCTGTCCAGATCAGATGGAAGCTAGACTAAGTGCTTTCTGAAGCCAAGAGCTCAAGGATGAAGCCGATGCAGGTGATTCAAAGTAGATTTCTGGCTGCCTTTGTTTTCAGCATGGGATTCCTGATCTTAGTTTCTATATGGCTCACATATACATGTTGAGCCAAATGTTGTGATTCATCTAATAGCTTCCTCATGCTTCAACCCGAAGAACCCACCAATTCTATGACATTCTGTACATAGAATTTTTGATATATAAGCAATGTCGTAACTATTTATAGAAGGCACCTCCCTGAAGAAATACTTTCATCAGGGATGAGCTGGTAGAAACTGGAAGCAATTAAAAGTTGCTTCTTATGCTTTGTGTGACGCTCATTAACTCCCTTGTGTTTAATATTCTCTGTGTTGTAAACTGTAGCAATCCTTATGTTGAAGACTAACAATTAAGGCTGTCAAGTATGATTCTTAAATATCTTTCTGATAACAACTTCCCATCTAAGAATAATTTCCAAAGTTTAAAGCTACTCTTTCTTTTTACTTTTTACTTTTCTTGCCATCTTCTTGAAGAATTAATATTATTTTATTGAGTTTCTGCATTTTGATTATTTCCTAGTTTTCTTTTTTGTTTGTGTAGGATGTCTGTTTGTTTGTTTTGTGAGCTTTGGAAACAGGTTTTTTCTGAGTAGCCCTGCCTATCCTAGAACTTCCTTTGTAGACTAAGCCAGCCTTGACATCAGAAATCTTCCTGCCTTTGCCTCCCACATTCTGGGATTCAGTACACTTTAGCACAACTAAATTGAATGGGCTGTTGGTTAACATGGTGTCTTAAAGAACTTGGGAAAGAAGAAGAAATCTCAGAACTACAGCCAGTGTGAACAATGGAGACACTGTAATCTAGTTGCTGATGTTAATGGCTCAGATTTTTCCCCAAGTTGTGTCAATTAGATCCAGGTTCTTGAAATTAAAAACTATATACAAACAATAAGCGGTATCAAATTGGAATTTTATGTGTCACTAAATGAAAATTGAGAGATCCATGTAAACTGATGTCTCAGTCTGAACATACAATTATAGGTATATTAATGTATAAGAAATAGTATATGCTTAAATACCATAAGCAATTAATTAAAAATATATTGATTAACATATACTCTTAATCCTACTCTGCAGAACAAATGAATAAGAAGCAACATTTAAGTACCAGCATACACCCCAGCTCCCAGAGAGTTTGTCCCTTCATATTGTTACTTGGTAAAAATAAACAAAGGTTCTTTGAGAAGGGAATAATAGTGTTTGGTTTTCATTTTTACTGCTTGATTGCTAAAAATTTTATTGTTATATATTTTCATACATTGTAAAAAGAATTTGGTGGCTTTCAGATCCTTAGTAGATAGTGAGTTCAGGGTTAAGAGAAAACTGTTTGAATCAATTTTAATAATAAACACCTCAGATTTTGTTTATCTCAAAATATATACATACTGAAATCAGGTAAATACTAATTATAGAGTCTAAATCGTCCAAGGTATAGGATCATATTTGGAGCATATACTGAGCATAGTTTATTTTAGTACTTATTACAGAGCAGTGATATTTTAATTTTGATTCCTTTACAATTCTTGAATCGGTTTCATTTTAGGCAGTTTGAGCAAATGCTGCCATATCAATATATAAATATGTCCTACTCATCAGCATCTGGCCAATGTACCGTTTGCCTTCCTATCATTAATAGAAAGGTGGACTCTTTACAGTACTTGTCTTAGTCTGGTGATCATTCTGGTTTTAAAGCTGAACTTTCTCATGACATGGACTGCAGGGCAGTGTCTTAGGACACATTCCCACTAAAACACTATGCTTAGAAATAGACCCTGCCCTGCTAGGAAAATGTGAAACCTGTAATCACATAAGCAGTGCATAGCCTCATCGGCCTACAAGCATGCTCCACTGTGGTCTCTTAAAACTGTGAGGCTTAATGATTTGGAAGGCATCTAAGGCTATGAAATTACATTTCATGATCATCACACTGTAACAGAATCAAGCATTCTTAGAAAGTAATTTCCTGTCATCCAGCTTGTTTATTCCGGTTCTTTGAATATTTTTCATGTGTGTGTGCTGTTAGATGGCTTACTTCTTCCAATTATTTAGAGCTTTTGCACGGTACAAAAAATTTCTCTACAATAGCTAATCTCACTGAGTGCCTATGACTATATAGTTCTGTGGATGGTGATATCCTATTAATTATCTGCATTAGTTATTTTTTCTAGTTGGTTGGTGTTACAAAATAATTGACAAATAACTTTAGGAGGAAGGGTTAACTTGCCTTATTGTTGGAGAACATATAACTCACCTTGCCAGGAAAAGCAATGCAGCAGAAGTCGGAGATAGCTGATCACATCCTTCTGTGCTCAGGATGCAGAGAGAAATGAATACTATGTTCATATTGGCTTCCTCAACCCCACTGTTTAGTCAGTCTGAGACTCCGGTTCATTCATAAAGTAGTACTGACCACACTCAAGGTAGTCTTTCTCCTCAGTTAAAGCTTTCTGAATGATCTTCAAACGCACTCAGACACATGTCTTCTGACATGTCTTCTACCTACATAAGTTGACATTGAAGATTTACCATCACCTGACTTACCATCATCTGAAATTTGAACACAGAATATAGTCTATCTCCTCTTATATGAATAAAGTCAGGTAGTATTCAGGGAAATTTTGACACACCAAAAACAATTGTATCCTATCACAACAGCATATGCAAAATTACTGAAATTTGATAGTTAATTTAGTAGGCTAACAGGTACCTCAGGGATTATAGAACACTAAAATGGTTGGAAAAAGTAGATGTAGCCATGTGACTAGGCGTAAGATTTGGTCACATTGTAAAAATCATTGTATGCTGCATTTAAATTTTGATTTTTCTCTACAGTTAATTGGTAGACACAAATTTTAAAGCATGGAAGAAATATCAGAAGATATTTACAAACAATTAAAATTTACTTTTTAAATATTTTTAATTTTGTTCAGCCCTTTATCTCATATATATAATATAAATTTTTATTTTGACGTTTTAAGATGGGAGCTGTTTCTACATCCACAAAGATAAGATACAGTGGATTTACAGAATATATATCCTAGAGAAGAATCTGGGACAATGCCTAGCTCTTTGTGGGTTATTGATCTAATAGACTGCATCATACATAATTCACATACATAGGGGAAAGTCCACTATTTGTTAAGCTAAGTCACAGGAAGGAGGACCGCCATATTTATCTCTTATTGCAGACACAGATAACAGGAAACAAGTCAGATGACCCAGGAATTATTTGAAGAGACAGGAAGCCTATTGGCACTATTCTTTTTAAACACAAAATAAAAGGAAAATAAAGGGGAAACCAAGATGTCCATTCTTTCTCAGATCTCTTTCCTGACCCTTGGGAGTGTCATGGAAACATGTGAATATTGAATGCACAGGATTGGTTTGGTTTATGTTAGAAGGTCACATATGGGAATTACTGTAGCTACTGAAGATCTGTCCTTTTGCTTTTTGCATTCCTTTATCATGATAAAATGGGTTATGACAAACCTTGCAGAAGATAGAGCCCAGTGCAAGCATGCCTCTTCTCATGTTACAGGAATAGGACTCCAGTGTAGGAAGGATTAAATGCTGGCATGCTTGTCAAAGAAAAATTCCAAGCTCCTCCGCTCTCCTTGTTGCTAAGAAACAAAGCATAAAAAACATCTTATGACCAAGAATTGGAACTATGAATAAATTTTTGTTTTATTACAAGCTTAAAATGCACTGTGTACATTTTGCATTCTATAGAGGTGTTACTTTTATTTACCTAAGCAGAAATAAAAGTAGCACTTAGTAAATTATAAAGGATTACCGTTCTTTAAAATGAAGGACTCATTTAGAACATAATGAACACAAATACGTTCTGGTGGAGACTGCTGGTTTCATAGTTACCATGGCTACTCTGGTTCATTAACCAATAGAATGCTTAATTTCTGTTACATTGCAAATACAGTTAGTTATAAGAATTTCTGAGTTCTATTTTTTTCTCCAAGGGGCGGGGGGAGGTTTATTCAGGAAATAGGGCAAAGATGGATATGGATGTCAGGAAGTACATGCTGACAGGAGCCTGATGTAGCTGTCTCCTCAGAGGTCTGCCAGAGTCTGACATATCCAGCGGCAGATGCTTGCAGCTACGCATTGATCTGATCAAGGGTTCCCAATGGAGAAGTTAGAGGACTGAAGGAGCTGAAAGAGTTGGTGGCCCTAAGAGGAGAGCAACAGTGCCAACCAACCAGAGCTCCCCCCAGGGTCTAAACCACCAGCCTAGGAGCACATAGGGAGGGACCCATGACTCCAGCTGTATACCTAGGGGAGGATGGCCTTGTCAGGCATGGGTGGGAGAGGAGATCCTTGGTCCCATGAAGGCTGAACATTGAGCAGGGAGGAATTCGAGGGTGGGGAGGTTGGAGTGGGAGGTAGGTGGGGGCACACCCTTGTGGAGACAGGAGGGAGGATGGGATAGGGGGTTTCTGGGTGGGGGGGGGAATGGGGTGAGGGGATAAAATCTGAAATGTAAACATATCCACTAAAAAATAAGAAAAAAAAAACTAAATAAAAGAGAATTTCTGAGAGGAGATCAAACACTTGAGTTTTGTTGAAACTGAACAGCAGCTAGTTTGCTATAGCTTTTCTGATTTTCTTATTCCATATCAATTTCCATTAATACTCAATGCTCTTTTCTGGCCTCTGTGGGCAACTGCTCACATGCCTTTCATTCACGTGAACACTTGCACATAAAATATAAATAAATACACAAATAAATAATAGCCTTTGCTGTTTTATTTTTATAAACTCGTTTTTTTTTTTTTTTCTTCTTCTAAGTTTTAGTTGCTAGGAGTAATCTAGTCTTCCAAAGAAAAGTATATCCCAAGGCAGGTGCAGGTATATACTGTATTCTCATCACTTGGGTTGCTAGCATAGGAGGGTAGGAAGACCATGAATGTGAGGCAAGTGTAGGCTGGTTTAGGTAGAAAACACTGAAAATCTAATGCATACTCATATACACACACACAAGCAGAGAGAATGTGAGAGTGAGAGAGAAAAACAGAGACAGAGAGATATAGGCAGAGAGAGGAAGAAAGAAAAGGAAGGACAGAAGGGAGAGAGAAGGAGGGAGGCAGGAAGGTTAGATGGCATTCTTATTTTATAAATGTGACTTGAACCCACAGAACTGAATGGCACTGATTTCCAGAGCAGAAACAACAAGACCAAAACAGGGGATGTGTGAGCTTTACTCCAGAATTCAGGTTCTGTGAATCAGGTTCATAATGTAAAATATGAGTCTACAGGAAGACAGAATAGTTGTACTAGAATTGAAATGGAAGATCCAGATTGTAAATCAGCAGTGAACTGTTAGACAATGTAGATGTTTTGGATTGAGTGTGGGGATCAAGTATAAGATGGAAACAGAGCAAAATCAAGGCAGCTTGTGATTGACATGTGGGTTAAAGAATGAATATTACCAGCTGGTACAGCTTATTAAAAATAGTGTCTCTGGATTTCCATTTCTTTTCCTTATTTTTAATAGTGCATCAAAGTTACTTTTTGCTGCTATCAACATCAATCCTCTTAAGTAAAACAAAATGGCAATTGAATCATATCTTCTCTGGGCAGATATTTTTTTACCCAGCCTAAATTTGAGAATAATGAGTATCGGGTCATAGAAGCACTCTAAGATTTCCATAGACTTCAGCCTTAATTGTTTCTCAAAACAGAAATGGGGTGAATATAATTTTATAACTTTTGTAAATTACAACTGGATACATTTGAAAAGTGGTACCGAGTTCTTTGTTGGGAAAGTGTTTTAGATGATATTAGATTGCTGCACAGCTGCTTTGGGTTACAGTGGCCAACGGGCTTAAGATGCTGAAAGCGAAAGGAAACATATTGTAACATCATCCTTAGACCTCACTGTGAATATCTTTATGAAAGGAAATGCATAAAACACATAAAAATACACTGATACTTCTCTCATTTCTAAAACAAAGTGGACAAAATGTTATTTTGTGTTATGTCTCATAAAATTTGTCAGTTACATAGATGAGCCTACCCATCCATCACAGATGATCATATGACAAAATTTAGAATGTTTTTTGCTGAAACGTGATAACATGAATGAATTTCTATACCATCAGCTCATTCTTTTCCCGTAAAATTAATTAGTAAATGTGTGTAAGTGAATTTACTCAGCTGGGTTAATGATCTTGTTTGTTTGTGTTATCCTTTACTTGGTGATAATTGAACTCAATCAAACATTTACTTTGATACATACTTTTAATTTTAAAAATTCGCAGCAAGATTCATTTTCAGTAATTTTTGTCATAACTTTACAGGATAGATTATGTCAGGCATTAAAGTATCCCATCTTCTCCACAGAGTTCAGCTTTAACTCTGTTTCTCTAGAATGGAAACAGAACACACATGGCTTTATGACTGTTTTATACAATAACAATCTAGACCCATTCTAGACATGCTGCGTAACTACGCTAGTCATTCTCAACCTTCTTAATGCCACCACCCTTTAATAGAATTTGTCAAGTCCTGGTGACTCCCAATCATAAAATTATCTCACTGCTACTTCATAACTCTATCTTGCTACTGTAATGAATCATAATGTAACTCTCTGATATGCCACCCCTATGAAAGGGTCATTTGACCCCTAAAGCTATCACAACCTCCAGGTTGAGAACCACTGCTCTATTTGGATAAGCACTGTGAATATTAACTGGTGTATGTTTGTGTGTGTGTGTGTGTGTGTGTGTATGACTGTGTGTGTGTGTATGACTGTGTGTGTGTTTGTGTGAGTGTGACTGTGTGTGTATGCTGAGTGCACATGTGTGCTGTTTCTGTGGAACTTCATTTAAGTTATTTATCATGCTAATTTTCATTAAACAACTCATTTGTTATCTCTATTTTTGATGAATAATACTATGACCTTCTGAACATGTTAAAGATATGAAATTCTTGATTAAAATATTGGATATTAGTTTCAAAGAGCCCTGAGCATTAGCTTTGGTTGTTCATCGCTTCATGAGGGAAGGTCCACCTGCCTGAGACCCACATAGAGCAGATGGCTACAGGGCAGTAATCCTGATGTCTTTATAGGACATGCCATGTCCCTGTGAGCACCTGCTGTCCTCTTGAAATCTCTAGTCAGAGATGTCATTCTGTTTCCTAGGGCTTAGACACACAGGCTCTGAGCTGTCATTCCTAGATCCCAGTATGCATACCTCTGCAGAGGAAGGGAGAGCCCCAAGAGAGTTCCAGACCATCAGGGTAACTTTGCTAGTTTATTTTTATTGCTGTAACAAATTCCATTGGTGTAAAGGCTTTCAAACTTACCAACTTATTAGCTTCGCATACTGGAGATTAAAAGTCTAGTGGGTCTTATTATTACTAAATGTCGATGTTGACAATGTTATTATCTCAGTTCATTTCTCTATGGCCTCTGTCTTCCAACTATATTTAAAAGAATATTTTTGGATAAAATGAGCACCAAGCATAACCTCATTAGTTAAACTGGTTAGCAATTTCAACTCCATGTTTATCAGTAATTCTACCTTGCCATGTAGCCTAATATGGTCACTGGTTCCAGGATTAGAACATTGCATCTTGGAGATCTACCCTGCCTAGCATGCCAACTGATGGACTTCTTGCCTGGTGTGCTATCCAATTCCAACACTGCTAGAGTTCTCCAGGGCAAAAATGTTGAACATTCTTAAAGAGATCAGCAGCAGGCTCTCAGTCATTCTACCCAAGCAGTTTCTTTTAGTAACTGACACTTCAGTTGTCTCCCATGAAGTAGTGATTTGGCACTCTATGCCTGGGCATACCAGCCCATCTTTGAACTTAACTTCAGACCAATGTTTCTGCTTTATACCTGTAGGAAATTAGGCTGGAGATTTAGCTCAACCCACAGAGTACCTGCCTACTATACACATAGTTCTGGGTTCAAAACTTTATACTATATAAACTGAGCATAGTGGAATTTAGCACTGGTTATGTCTTTTAATATTATATAGTGATTGGTTGAGAGCAAGTTGAAATACCTAAGACCCCTTTCAATAAGATATTGGAAATGTATGTCTGAACGTGTTGTCATGATAAACTGTTCATTTTGCCAACAGATATCTTTCCAGAAAAGGGATTCTGTGAAATAAAATTAAACAAAACTACATTTAATTAGCAAAAGCCAAATTAATTTTATTATCTAATTCATGAGTCATCCTATCCCAAGCTCTGGAAACAATGGTTTTAAAACACTAGCAAAGTTTCTCTTCTTATATATGGTTTTAAATCTAGCCAAGGGGTGGGTGTATTTCTAACTGGCAATTGTTATCTAAGACATAATGAGAGTTTCAAGCAACAACCAATGAGAATGGTATAAATCACAGTCATCAAGCTGGGGATTAGCAAAGGATCAAGCAATCCCACTCAGTTATTAATAGTCAGTAAAAGTTGAAAGTCTCAAGCAAGGCAGTCAGAATGAAAAAATAGCTTTGCTGCAACAAGAAGGAATGGAGCCAGGACAAGTGCCAACAGCACACAGCTGTTTGGTTGTTGAGGCCCTTGGTCAGAAAGCCACATTTAAGTGTAAATGACAACAGTCAGACATATTTATTCAAGAGAATATATGCATGCACTAAGCAAATTGTCAAGCTAGAAGTTTAAAGAATGGATCTACACAGATGGAAAATGTGATGGCTGGTTAGTTATACTCTTATAGAAAATGTGTCTTTGGTTAAAGAAAATTCATGACCTGTTTTCTACTTTCTACAACATGTATCTTACTTTTACTTCTTTTATTAATGTTGTGTTTTGGAGATGGCATGGCTGTTGTACCTAAGAACCCATGGGGCTATGATTAGATACACAGGACCTATACACGATCAAGCAATTTAAAATTTCATCACAGACTGGGGAGGATATCCTGAGGCCCTACTAGCTAAGGAGCCATATTGTTAATAGCTGCTGAGGTAGAGATAGTCACTTTTCCTTAGTGGTGCAGTGTCTGCTAGTGTCTAACCCCAGTGGTCAGCCCCACACATGTGTGAATATAGACAGCATTAATTGGACTTAGTAGTGTATACATATGTACACACATATATATAGAGAGAGATATACATATGGATATATAATACTCATAATTTACACATATGTATATATGTATGCCTACCTAGAGAGAGAGGGTGAAGAGTGATTCATTGCATGTATAAAACATTCAAAGAATAAATCATAAATATATAATAAACTCTGAAATTATTAATGAGCATGTATTTGTAAATGAGAGATGTTTACGAAGTCTGTTCTCTCCACCTTTTGTGAGTTCTGGGTCATGAACTCAAGCTTTCAGCTTAAAGCTGAGGAATGGAAGCAATCAGACATGTACATGTCAGATTTTAAGGAAAGAAAGGTATAGTCAGAGGTGTTAGGGAGACGGGAAAGAGTTGGGCAGGAATGGTCAGTATACCCTGGATACATGTGTGAAGTTATCTAAGAACAAATTTAATTAATATAAGAAATTGAACCATGAAACAAGAATTTGTGGTGGTAACAGCAATCATTTCTAACTTGAATATTGTACCTTTTACAATGTAAATATGAATAATATTTAAATGATTAGAATTTATTCACACACACATACACACACACACATACACACACACATACACACACACACACATACACACACACACACACATACACACACACACACACATACACACATACACACACACACACACACACACACACACACACACACACACACACACACACACACACACAATGGGCCTGACCAGGGATATCAGTTAATGATATTTGCCCCCCTACATTTTAAATGTGTTTCCACTGAGTATAGAATTTTAAGTTCTCCATTACTTAATCCAACACTTCTAAAAGTGTGATTGTATTGCTGTCTTTATTTTTTATATAATCTGAATACAGATCACAGTTTTGTTCCTTTACGATAATGATCATTGTGTTTTGTAAGTTTTCATAACTTCCCTCTTCAGTTGCTTTTTACTGTCCTTCTTTGGCATGCAGTTTCATTTTCATCTCCTCGTCATTCTGAGGTTCTTAGTAGGATGAAAATTAATTAATATAATTCTTCATTTCTCCAAGTTCCCATATGTGTCTTTCCAATTTTTAAACTTATTTTATTGCTTGAACATTTCATACAATATATTTTAATAATATTCTTTCCCCTTCCCAACTCCTCTCAGAGCCTTTCTATCTCACGACCCACCCAACTTCATGTTCTTTCTCTCTATTAGAAAGAGAGAGAGAGAGAGAGAGAGACGAGACAGAGAGAGAGAGAGAGAGAGAGAGAGAGAGAGAGAGAGAGAGAGGAGAGAGAATGAAAACATCAAAGATGTGGGGTCCTGTTAGTGTTGGCCAGCTACTCTTGAGCCTGAGGCCTGCCCTAGAGTGTGTTTCTATATACTTATATACTCAGGGAAACTGATTATTTTTCTGCCCATAGCTATCAGCTTGGCATAGCTGTACTCTTTCATCTCCTCCATGATAGTTTGTCTGCTGTGACCCTGCACACGTCTAGTGCATGCTACCAGTGGTTGTCAGTTCATGTGGACGTATGTCCTGTATGATCTGGAAAATGTTCTGTTGAAGTCTTAATTTAAAATATATATATATATATATATATATATATATATATATATATATATATATATATTGGTTCTTTGTGAATTTCACATCATGTACCCCAATCCCACTCATCTCCCCCTCCCCTGGTATCTGTCCCCCACTCTTGCAACCTCCCACACAACAGAGAAAAAAAAATTCTCATTTTGGAAACTATAGTGTGTCCTATATGTGTCCTACGGTACACCCTTTTGTCCACACTTCTTTACTTGCAAATGTTCATTGCAGTGACTCTGTAGTCTGGTATGAGGCCTCTGGCTTCTGCTACTTTCTCAGTACTGGAACCTTAGTGGGACTCCTCTCGGATATCATTTTGTTGCCCTGTATCATGGAGATTCTATAGCTTTGGATCCGTAGGACCATCCCCTTCTTGAACACCAGCCATTCACTGATATAGTAGATGTTGGGGTGGACCAATTCAAAACACTGAAACTAAGCTGGTCAGCCTGCCTGCTTTTATGCCCTTAATGCTTGGTCACGAGAAACACCTGCAGCCAGGGCCAACTCTACCCTGCTGCTCAGGTAATGTGCAGAGTCTGCTCTCCCCAGGGTTGTAGTTGGTGAGAGACATAGCCAGTTCTCCCATTCTCATGACCCCAGGGCCATCTCCTTTGTCTGCCACTTCTCCCCCATCCCTCATCTATGCCACTTCCCAGCCGACAAAAGGCAGGGATGACTCTCTCACTTTCATATGGGCAAATCCTACTAACTAAGGTCAGTTTACCATGACTACTTAGCTCATCGGAGCACAGTGCAGAATGAAAGACTCCCTTGACCAACAGGGCTTCCCCTTCTCTGACCTTGTCTTGGGACCCTGACGCCCCACAACCTCTACCTGGGGAAGGTTGAGTATTTGGTAGACCTACAAACCTCTTCCCCTAGGCCCCATAAGAATCACCCTGCAAGGACCTGGGGTTCCTGGAACGCCTCTCCATGCAAATGAGGCATTCATAGAACTGTAATACTCTAGCCAATGCTTTTTATTTAACCTGACATCCCACTCTCCAAAGCCTATATATAGGGCTGGTTCACTCCTAATAAAGTATATTCATACATGCCTACCCCAAGTAAAATCATGCATAAAAGCTAAGGTTGTCTAAGAGAGAACTTCCATTGAAGATCCTTCAGAGAAGGCCTCTCTCTCCTCACCCTCAAGCTCACTCCTAGCCAAAAAGAGTTCCTGCAGAGCCCCACCTGTTCTTTTCTCCTCTTCATGTTTCCAGCCTGGTTGCAGTGGCATCTGGACACCCTGAGAGGGAGGAAGCAGAGGATGTGGAACCACAGTTGGACCCCAAAACACATACCACACACTCATACACTTGCAAGCTGGCTCACCTACCAGCCCCACATCCAGGGCCATAATGTGTGGAGCTGCTCTCCTGAATACTGCAGCTGGCTAGGGACAGGGACAGCTCTCAAGCTTTTATGCTTCCAGGGCCAACTCTCCCACAATCCTCAGGTGAGGGATGGGGCCAATTCTACACAGCCCTCAGATATCAACATATTCCCCAGGCATCAGTCCAGATCAGGAATATCCAGCTGTTCTTTGTTGGTAACAAACCCCTATTGCTGCAGGGTGAAAGACCCTGATATGGTCTCTGGTGGCAGCACAGACCACTCTACATGGCATCACCAGCTACTCACATCAGGCTGTTCCCCACTACCCTCAAGTCTCCAGTTCTGCCTCTCTTCATTGGGCCCACATCCTTCTGTTTCTCTTTGCCTTCCATTTCTCTGCCATTTACTTGCTTAGTGGCATTCAAGGACTCTGAGTGTCTGGGTCATCTCAGGAGTCTCAAGAGTACACAAGGGCAGGGATCACCTCAGGCATGCTCTGCCCTTCAAGGCCTGTACTGTGCCAGATTGGTGGTCATCTCAGGCTAGCTCCCTGTCCAGACCCCATAGTGCCATTCTGGTGGTTGTCTTGGGGTTCCTCCTGGACTGGCCTTCTTGAGTGACCCCTTATGAGGATTATCTGTCTCTGACTCACTCCTGCCCAAGGACCTGGTCCCAGGTGGGGTACTTCTAGTCTCTGGCTTGCTCCCTGTTATGGTTGTCTATCTAGGCCTGTCTGTTATTGGATTGATGGTTATCTCAGGCTAGATCTGTCTAGGCACTCTAGGGCTGGATTGGAAGTCATCTCAGGCTTGCTATTTTTTTTAGGGAGTGTTAGATGGTTATAGGTCATAACACTGAGCATAGCACAGCCTCTCTCCTCACTGTGACATATTGCTTCACATGTGGCCCAGCTGCCTGCAATGCCTCTAAAACCAGAAAGGCTTCTTAATTCTTAATGTTAATATTAGAAAATCCCCGGTATCTATTTCTCACTATAATTATCAGTTCTAATTTAATCAAAAGTGACACGTGTCTAAATCCTAATTATTCTTATACTTAACAACCTTAAATAAGGGAAATAATAAATTTCTCTTTACTTGCTTTACTGAAAAGTATTCTTTTTGTATTATCTCCCAGCACCAGTTAAAATTAAATTAAATATTTTTCATAATTTTCAGTGGTGCAGAAACTCTTGGTGCACAGTTAGCTTTCCTGATTGATTAATTTAGCACCACTTGTTGAGTTTTATAAAAAGCAGCCATGGATATGATTTGTAGAGCCAGGTATGATGATGTGGGAAGGGTGTCTCCACAGGCCCACGCTGAGGCATCACTTCTCCCTGAGGTACCAGTCATACAAAGGGTATAATGTAGAATAGAGTTTATTTGGGCCATAAGAAGGGGAGTTGAGAAAGGGGTAAAGGCAGAGGGAAAGGGAGAGGGAGAGAAAGAGAAAAGAGGGGAGGAAAAGGGGAGGAGGAGGGAAAAGAAGAGAAAGGGAGGAAAAGGGAGGGGAAAGGAAAGGAGAGGAAAGGAGAGGAGAGGCCTGCTAGGGACACGGGTAGAGAGATGAGTGAGGAGGAAAGGATAACAATTTGTGGAACTACAAATAGTTTTATTATGTTAAGAATTTAGCACTAAAACGTATTAGTAAATAATGAGAAGAGTGAAGATAGGTAAAAGAGAGAGGAAAGAACACGTATGCTTAATAAAAAAGCAATATGAGATGAACAAATATTGAATGATACAGGACATAAAGCATTTTCATTGAAAGACAAAACAAAAATAAATAGAAAAATTACTAAGAAAAGAACTATGGCAGTGTTCAGGGAGAGGTGCAAAACTGGTTGGGATCTCAGTGCAGCATGGGTCTTTCGTGTCAAGAGTTTGAATGTGGGGAGTAGCCATTGTGATAACCGCTATCATGACGAGTATACATGTCTCATATAATACACAGAGCTGGGCTCCCTGCTCACAACAGGAGCTGACATGGACCTTTTCTACTCCAAAAGACAGACATGGACAAGACACAAATAAGCAAATCACAAACACAAGTTTGGACTTGATATCTACCAAGCTGTATGGCTCTTTAAAACGTTCAGGTCAGAGACAGCCCTCATCACCGGAGACTATCTCAAGCAACAACACTATCTTCAAAGACCAGAGTGTATTGTTTCTGTAGCTGCTGTTACAATCAGTTTGTTTGGTTTATGGTGTTAAGTTTGTCAATAAAGTAATGGGTCTTGCTGTGATATTTTCACCTATGTATATCATTTTATTGCATACATTCCTTCACACTTGCTTCCTCTGGTGACTTCATGCCATCCTGCTGGTCTCCTTGTCCTCCTAAATAATTCTGCTTCTTCTTGGTCTCACTGCTCTTTGATTTCTTAAGACCATGTCACATACTAGATTTACTCGAGATGGAGAAGGAGATCTAGAGGGAGAGGAAAATCCAGAATCACTAAATGAAGAGTGAAATAACACAGTGGACAGTTACACTTTCCAAATTACTAGTTAACGGTTAGCCCGAGGTATGTATGGGATTGTCAGTGCAGCAGAATTAATATAATTTATCTGTCTGAAGTAACTCAAAGTTATTAGATACTAAATATTTTAAAACAAAATGGACTCATCATGGAATTTAAAACAAAAGATACATTATTTTATTTACTCTTTAAAACAGAAATACAAGATTGCTACTGCAGCTCCTTTCTGGTTAATTATCCTCCCTCTAGGGGAGGATAGGATTCCTCAGTTATTTTCTTTTCTCTTCCTTTCAATCTCCATTAGTTGCTAAGGAGATACACTTGAGATATGGAACCTTGGCTTGGATTTGCCTTTTAAAAATTGGCCCCGCTCCTTTCAGGTTTCATGTACTTGAGTTATATTTTTTTTCACCAGCATAATATTGTATCAGCATAATATTGTAGCATCCTTCGTCTCACGATATTGGTACAGGGCCGGCAGAAACCCAGCAGTGGTTCCAAAAGGTGACAGGATGATGCTAATAAAGCCAGTGAATTAGTCTGTCTAGACATCTGACCTTCAGCTCCGTTGTCTTGGAAACGTAATTTTCTCAGCACACAGAAAATCCAGCTCTGAAAAAATACAGGTTTAACAATAATCAAGCATGCTGCCTTCAGGCATATAAAAGTCCCATTTTATTAAGTTACTGTTAATCCAGGATATATACAACTGCTTGAGAAATATCCTGATCTATACGGGAAGCCTGAAGACTAAAAGTCCAATTTATCACACAAAATGGAAATTTCTTTCAGACTTCAGTTCTCTGTAGAGAGACCAAGAAAGCCAAATTAAAATAATAATTAAATTAATGGGTTAAATTTAATTGAATTCTGTTTCTTTATGGTTTTGCAATGTACTGGTGAATTAAGAAAGAACATTAAATTAGGATGGCATATATCATTAAATACTTCTTGTTTTGATGAATAAAATGTAATAATGCAGTTAACACTAAGTCTACCATATATAGATAGAACTACAGACATAAAGTCCCAAGAACAGTAACTTTTTCACATCTAAAGAATCACCAGGTTTTTGATCAGTGAAAATTTTGTCACATTCACTCCATTCCCTAGACCAAAGTCAGGAACTCGCTTCACACAGTGCTTTAAATTGTGGCTGCATTTATTACTTATATCTGAACATAAATAAATTCACATGTTCTGAAAACATACAGAGTAATTTCTACAACAGTTATTCCCTCTGCATCTGGTTAATTTTTATTTTGACAATTAAATGTTTTCAATCGTCAATTCATTTGTTTAGTTTTCTTATTGCATATACTACACTTAATCATAAATATCTCCATGTTTTTACGGTTCTATGGTCCTATAGTTGCACACTCTATACATGCCCTCTACTAACTTTCTGATTTACATGTTACAGTTTGGACAAATGCACACATTTCCTGTGACTATTGTTAACCACTGCAGAATCAGAATCTATCACTTTTTTCATCTTTTTATTGGTTATTTTCTTTATTTACATTTTAAATGTTTTCATCATTCCCATTTTCCCCTCCACAATCCCCTTATTTCCTCCTCCCTCCCCCTGTCTCTATGAGGGTGCTCCCCCACCTGCCCAACCACTCCTGCCTCAGTGGGACTCACGTCCCCCTATCCTGGGTCATCAAGCCTCCACAGGACCAAGAGCTTTCATTCCAGTGATTCCAGATAAGACATCCTCTGCTACATAACCAGCTAGAGCTATGGGTACCCCTTTTGTACTCTTTGATTTGTGGTTTAGTTCCTAGGAGCTTTGGGGGGGGTCTGGTTGGGTGATATTTTTGTTCTTCCTATGACGTTGCAAACCCCTTCAGCTCCTACAATCCTTGACCAAACTTTCCCATTGGGGGTCCCTGCTCTCAGTCCAATGTTAGGGTGTGTGCATCTGTATCTGTATTGGTATGGCTCTAGCAGAATCTTTTTGGGGGACTGCTATACCAGGCTCCTGTCAGTAAGCACTTTTTGGCATCAGCAATAATGTCTGGGTTTGGTGTCTGCAGATAGGATGGATCCCTAGGTGGGGTAGTCTCTGGATGGCCTTTCCTTCAGTTTCTGCTCCACTCTTTGTCCTTGCATTTTCTTTTGACAGGAGGAATTCTGGATTAATATTTTTGAGGTGGGTGGGTGGCCCAATCCCTCAACTGGAGGCTGTGCCTGTCCACTGTATTTGCTCTCTATAGGTTCTATCTCTCCTTTGTTAGCTATTTTGGCTAAAGTCTTCTCCTTTGGTTCCTGGGAACCTCTTGGGTCACTGGCATCTGGGACTTTCTACTGGCTACTCACCCCAGTTTCTCCTCCCCCACTGCTACACACCTACTTTCAAATTCATGACCCTCTGTACATCTCCCCCATCTCCTCCCATATCTCAACTGTCCTCCCTTTTTTCTCTCTTTCTCCTCTCTCCCTCCCAGATCCCTCTCTCCCTCTACTTTCCAGAGATTATTCTCTTCCCCCTACTGAGTAGGACTGTAGCATCCACACAAAGAAAGACAGGCTCCAGTCAGATATTTTTATTCCTGCCCATCATGTTAAAGCTTACCTTTAACAACATCAACATGTTGGCAGCCAAAGTACATGGCTTAAACCTGAAAATGGACCCCCAGACAGAGTTATTAACTTAACAGGCTGGCAAGCCAAGGATGGGTAAGATTCTGCACAGAGCCTTACCAACCTATGACAGAGGTGCATTGTCTTTAATGCATATTTCATGATGGGTAAGGAAGGCATTCTTGTCAGAATGACCTAAGATAGGCTCAGTCTTGCTAACAAAATAAAAAGGGGGAGAGGTGGAGAGCATTTGGAGCTGCTTGGCAAGAAGCTGACATGGGTCAAGGACAAGGAAAGGGGCTGCTTGGCAGGAATATGACATTGGCCAAGGACAAGAAAGTAGGCTTCAAGCAGGAACCTGACATTAGACTAGATCAAAGAAGTAATTTCAGGTAAAAGTCTAAAGCATAGGCTACAACAAAGAAATAATCTCAGGCAGGAATCTAAATATTAGGCTAGAACAAAGAAGTAATTTCAGAGAGAAATCTACATTTTAGGCTAGAACAAGGAAGTAGGCTTCAGACATGAACATGACCTTGGGCTAGGATAGGGAAGTAGGCTCAGATACTTTGATCATCCTGATAAGTCTTTAGAAACAGTGATCACTGGAGTCTTCACGAAACTGGATTTAATGCCTTGATATTTCTTTGACTATTTGTGTTTGTTGCATTGCTTGTTCCTTGACTATTTACATCTATTGTATTGCTAGACCCCCAACCTAGAACTGACCTTAATACATGCATGTAATCAAAATGGTATAAAAGCATAAAGGAAAAGGAAGTATAGGATAGGGGGTTCTAGGGAGGGGAAATGGGGAAAAGGGATGACATCTGTATTGTAAATAAATAAAGTATCCAATAAAAAATACTTGTATAAAAATTAGGTTAGAGAGGATAATCCAAAGAAAAGGGGTATGGAAGCTTATTAGCCTATTCTGCAATTTAAAAGAAAAGTTCAAGGGTAGTAGAACACATGTGAAAAGAAACAAGGTATAGAAACACTGAGAATTAAAGGATTGATGAAGGATGGAAGAAAGTAAGGGATGGTGGCTAGGTTACCCAAAACTAACAGCTTATGTAAAAGCTTTATGGAATTCCTCTAATGAGTAAGCCAATTTTAAAGTACAATTCTAAAAGAGAAAGGGAAAGGGGAATAATTACTCTATAGCAGTAGACAATGTTGTACCCAGAAGTCTTGAATTATTAGATGAAAATACAAGTATTTTCAATGTAGAGGGTACTGTTTTAAGAGTTAGTCTAGAAAGCCCCAGAAGTCTTTAAAACAGCACAGGGTGTCTTTATTTGCACCAGTTACCCATCATGAACATATGGTAAGGATCCATTTCTGAAGACATGACAAAATTTTGCTGAAGGACATAGAGAAGTCAATTCTAAACAACCAAGAAGCTTTCTATTGTCTGGCTATCATATTATTGAAAAGTGCTATGCACGATACTTGGGGAAGAAAGATATACATAGTCTTACCCAAAATTGTACTTTGAATACTACAATACTGACCTGCTATGCAAGGTGAACCTACCAGTGCAATAGTGGTACAATTGTTGTAGTATAACCATGTTTCAATTAAGTTTAAGGCTTGTTTCAAGGATAGAATTTCATACCTGGTACTATAAGTCTGATCAAAGGTTGAAAAGGTCATAGGACCTAGAAGAGAAACATGCTATTGTTACTTGGCTGGACATTAATGCTGTCAAACTGCCTTCTAAACATTTATGTTTATACCCATAGACCTGAGCTACTCTCAACCATGTCTAGCAGAGCTTCTTATGCAGTTAATAGTAGTTAACAGAAAGATGTATAGGTACTCAGAAAAAGCCTCAGAATTCAATCCCAATTAGACATCTATATTCAATCAACAACCACCAAGGCTCAGGGAATTTTGCAGAAATTGCAGATAGAAAGACTATAAAAACATAAGGGTATAGAAGAGTGCTATGCAATGCTGTGGTTACATGCATAAGACTTGCAAAGGTCATGTCATCATAAACCCTAGCACAGATATTATTGGCCTCAATACATGAAGTCAGTAGTTAGATTTTATTCATTTGTTTGTTTTGTTTTGTTGTATGTGTGTATGTGTGGGGGGTGTCATTCTTTACTGAAGATGTAGCCACTTGTAGATTTCTCACGTTCTAGTAGATGACCCTGAGAAGCACTACCTGGTTATTGGAATTTTATTTGTCTGTTTGTTTTTTTAAGTTGAACTAAGATACAAAGTTTGGAAGGTTATGTGTTGAAATATTTAAAGAGTGTAAGAATAGAAATGTATGTAGGATTAATATGATCATATTTCATTATTTACATGGATGAGATTAACAAGATACAGAAAATGTTTAAAACACAAAATGGTACTGAAAAATAATATAGAACATTAGATTGATACAAATTAATCTAATAGAATCTTGGCCTTTTTTTTTCAATTTTCTGCAACCAAATAAATATTATTTATAATATACTTCTTAAATGTTAAGCTATGTTGTCACTTGATCAATGACCACAGGACCTAAATAATTAGCAGAAGTAGAAGATAAATTTGTTTTAATTTCTTCAAAGGCTGATCATCTTGATTTCATTTCTGCTGTTGTTATAATATATTCTCAACAAACAATATAAGGAAGAAAATGGGTTGTGTTGCAATTCAAACTCACTATTGATCTTAGCAAGCAACTTAAGAAGCTAGTCATGTTATACTCAGTCAAGAGCAGAAAGCAATTAAATAAAGCAAGCATGCCAGTTTTCCTTGTTCTAGTGTTTGTTTGTTTTCTAATTCTAGGTCTCTGCCAATGTGGCACCTACATTCACGGTGAGTTTCCCAAATTTAATCAACCCAATTAAGAAAATCTCTCACAAGCATTGCCACAGACTCACTTACTCTAGACCTTTATCACTCAGACTCCCTTCCCATGTTATTAACTCAAAACTAACCATCACAATGCAGTAAAGAACAAGTACCATGAGGATTCAGAGCACTGACTAGAGATGGATTGGGATTGTTAGTATATGAAACTCAGTGATAATAACCACCCCAATCTGTGACCTACATTTCTAGCATCTTCTTGGTTTACTTACATTAAAATCCTGAGTGTCAACCATATCCTACTCATTGTGTAAAATTCTGCCCCAAAATGAGAACATCTTTTATCTGATCCTGTGTAATAGGGTGTATGTTCACTTAGAACATACTTTAGGTTGGCACTCACTTGTACTTGTGACTTATCCCTCAATCTTTAGTTACTGTCGCAAAATCCAGCATCTCTATCATATCACAGAATTTAGCATCTCTTAATCATACTTAGTCATGATTAGTTTAAGCTTGGAAAATGGGAACCCATGATATTGATTGCTTTATGGTATATTATGGAACAAAACAGAACACTGTTTGCTTGAATTGGAGAAAAACAAATTTGGTCACAGAAACTTGTCTCACGATCTGTTGTAGGCTCTCACTCTTATCCTACCATAAGGTTCCTGCATGGCCTAAGATAAGGGAGAACAAAGGGTCCTTGCAGACAAGTAGCCAGATTGTGACATTCTACATCTTATAGTACAAAGATCGGAGTGCTTTTGATAGTAAGAATATCTCATAAGAGTACAAGACAGAAGAGAACTCTTGGTTTTATGTCCGACTCTAATATTGGCATAGAAATGAATGGATACTTAATTGATTTGGCCACTCACTCTGAGAGAATCTAACTCACTCCATTTTAGAACAGGCAACCATGTTAGGCCTTAAGCCTCAGTTTTCCAAAGAAGTAGGCAAGCCTTCTTAAAAAAACAACACAAAACAGATAACTGACCATTGATTAGCAAGACCCCTGACACCTAGCTAACAGAGAGGCAGCCCAAAGACTGAGACAGTTCCTGAAATTTCTATGAGGACTGACATATCCAATCATATTAAAAATGACCTAACCATTCCTAAGATTCCCCTAGGAGCCTGTGAGCACAGCCTGCCATCGCCATTTCGTGCACTTGGCTGATCCCTGCATGCTGCTTGTTTTCCACAAAACATACACTTACCCCTTTTGCATACTATTTGACTCTGGGGTTTTCCTTCAGCGATTCTCAGACCCTTACAACTCTTTCCAGTAATATTATTGCTGTTAATAAGTTCTCCTTAGATTCATAAAAAATTAAATGTATATGTAATATCTTTTATAGTGAAGAATACCTTGGGAACTGTGTGGTTTTAAGCATCATGTAGTATCTTATTTGGTCAAACTGGATATATAACTCACCTTAATATGGGGTACTTCATGGTATGAAACCAACTAATGTGGCTACTCCCCACTTTGTTACTCCCTACACTCCTTCTTTATGACATCCTTCCCAACTACTCACCGTTTAGACTAACTATAGTTTTCTTTTAAATCAATGTGCACATTATGTCTCAGTGCTCCTATAGGTGTCCATTGTTTTCTGGTTCTGCTCACTGTCTCATTCTTTGTGACTTTTATGAATTTTCTATGTATAGAATGAGATAGTATCAATGCAAGTACTTCACATAATCAAAGGAGTTCTTGTAAACATTGCACATGCAAAAATTACTCAGCACATGTTACATTGGGGGAAAGGGGCAACTGCTTTTTTTTTCTAGTACTGTAATGTAAGTCTAATAGTAGTAAGAAATGCAAATCAAAATCACAATGAAGCATCATGACCTATCTAGAAGAATAGCTATTATTACAAATGCATTAGGTTAAAAAGTAAAAGGTAGCACATACTGGTGAGGAAAACAACAACTACACAGTAGGGATGCAAATTAAAAGACACATCCATTTCTGAAAACAGTTAAGCTTCTTCCAAAACATTGAGAGTAAAATTACCATATGTTCCCAAAATACCTGCTAAATCCCATTATCAGATTAGTAAGAATATATAAAGAAAGTGTGAAAAAGATATGTTCGTTTTTATCATTATTTGTTACAGAATCTGCAATTGACTTAAGTGTCCCTCAATAGATTAATAGGTAATGAAAATATGTCTCATGTAAATATGAAGTATATTCAGCCTTACAATGTAGTCTGTCAAATAGCTGGGAAGCATAGGAATACACCTACAGTGTCATAAAGTAAACAATGCCAGGGTAGAAAACAAATGTTCAAGATAGAACATCACTTACGGAATCTAAAAGGACTCAGTTCTTGAAAGCACGAGGGAAAATGTAGCAACTAGAATGGGGCATTTGTATTTGAGAAAATGTTGTTTAAGGGATAAAAATTTCAGTTATGGAGAAATCATTTCAATATATTTACTGCATAGCATGTTGAGTACAGTTAGTGATAATATTTGAAGAGTGCTGATAATGGATTTTCAGGGGTTTTTTTCACCCCAAAATATTAGCAAGATAATATATGTGCAAATTAGCTATGTTTAATGAGTCCACAATATGCATGTATGTCAAAACACATTTTTGTACACAAAGCAGAGCTTAGGTTTTTTTTGTGTGTATGTAGAATTGCAGATCATAAAGAAATATAGGCAACTGAGGAAAGCTGGAAGCAGGAGAGAGGCATGGTGCACCTTAGAAAATGGCGCACCAATTGGTTGTCCAGTGCCAAATGATCAGTAATATACAAGTAATGCTATACAGATGAAGTTATAATTAGGAATAGATGTGTATATACAGATACATGTGTGCATGCAATAACAATTAGAGTAACAAGAGGCCGTGAATCTGAAGGAGAGTGGGAAGGGATAGATAGGAGAGTTTGGAGTGAAGAAAGGCAAGGGAGAAATGTAATTATATTATGATCTAAAATTTTTAAAAAGAAAAAAATTAACGTTAAAAATTAAAGCTAAATTTGTCAACTTTAATGAACATATTTAAAACTACTACCCAAAGGGGGGTGGAGAAAAAATACACACACACACACACACACACACACACACACACACACACACACACACATACACATACATACATATACATATATGAGGGAAAGTCTCATTATTCTTTAGAGATTGAGAGATATCCCAATACTCTTGCTCAATTACTGTTCTTTTTTCTTTTTGTAATTTTTGTCTTTTTGCTTAAGATTGTCTTACATATAGTGGATGAAGCTTCTGTGAGAGAGACATTCTTTTCTGAGTAGATACTACTTCCAAAAAAGGCAAATAACAATAACTAAGACTAAGCCAATATAAGACTAACATAAGTGAATCTCACTCTCTGTGCTAAGGATCTATCAGCAGAGGCCAATGGCAAGATTGATGTTATGTCACACAAGTGATTTTATTATCATTATCATTATTATTATTATTATTATTATTATTATTATTATTATTATTATTGGATAAGCAGAACCTATAAACATACAAAAAGATGAGATTGTGGAGTGTTTAAATAATACTCTTTGTTTTAAATGTTCCAAGTTACCTTCATCTATGAAGATTTCACATTAAAATTTTACATCTTGACATAGAAAGAATTCCAGGGCAACATATTCAATCATTTTATCTTTCTAACCCTCAGATATTGGTTTCTTCCCATGCAGTATCTTTCTCAGGGCTATCTTTACTTCCTTATTCCTCAAAGTATAGATCAAAGGGTTCAGCATTGGTCCTACCAAGTTCATCAGAATTTGTACTACAGTTCCCAGCATGGGGTTTGGTGTAGGCTGTAGGTATACAGTGATTATAGGTCCATAGGCACAGAGGATAGCAATGAGATGGGCGCTGCAGGTGGAGAAGGCACGCTGACGCCCCTCAGTTGAATGAATTCTCAAGATGGAGACTGTGATTCGAGTATAGGATACAAGAATCAGGAGAAAGCAGACAAGAGACACTAGACCAACGTTAGTGAAGCTCACTCTCTGTGCTAAGGAGGTATCACCAGAGGCCAATGGCAAGATGGCTGGTATGTCACAGAAGAAGTGATCTACTTCATTGGGACCACAGTAAGGCAAAGTGAAGGTGAGGGAAGTTAAGACACTGGAATGGAGGCATCCTAGTAGCCATGTGCCCACAGCTAGTGCCACACAGATCCTAGAATTCATGATGACTGAGTACCGTAGAGGGTGACAAATGGCAGCAAAGCGGTCATAGGCCATCACTGTATACAAAAAGCACTCGATGCTCCCAAGGAAATGAAAGAAGAAGAGCTGAGAGACACAGTCTTGGTAGGAGATAAGTCTGCTCAGCCCCATGAGGTAAAGGAGCATTTTTGGACAGGTCACAGAAGAGAAACCCATATCAAATATGGACAAATTCCCGAGGAAAAAGTACATGGGTGTATGAAGGCGGGTAGAGGAAATAACAGCCATGAGGATAGACACATTTCCCACCAGGGTGCAGGTATAGAAGGGCAGGAATAACACAAAAAGCATAGTCTCCAAGCCCTCTGTGTGTGGGATTCCCAGGAGGATGAACTCAGTCACCACTGAGCAGTTTTTTATCTCCATGAGAGGCAGCTCTAAGAGAGGAAGAAGAAGCAGGGGTGGTGGAGAATGTCTTGGCTCAGTATCCACAGGGTGCACATGACAAGAAAATGAAATGCAACCGGCAGTGTTTTGACTCTATGCCACAGAAAGATCGTTTGTGATCCAATTTACAAAAACGCTTGCTATAGCCAACTGAATGTTTCGTCCACGAAATAGTTTTGCTGTATTGATTCCAAATACAGATGTTTCTCGTTAAGTTAACCCTGAGTGAAGATCACATTTGAGAAAGTAAGGACAATATCCACATAAATATATGCTGTTCCTTCACCATAGTGGAGAGATATCAAGCCTCAAAATAATTAAAACATTTTTTCACATCACTAGAGTTAGGAACTACAATTTCAACACCGTTGTATTTGCAATTCATGATTAAAAACAGCCTTAGACTTTACCCCTTTGTTCATGAAGCAAGATTAACTCATTACTACTAGACAACTCAAAACAGGTTTATTTAATCTCAGCTCATTTAATTCTCACAGAATGATCTGCTTTGGATATGGAACAAAGTAAATATTAAAGTATTGGATAGGACAAGCAACTCAGCTAAATACAGGTTAATGGCAGAAATTAAAATCTAAATTTTTTTTTTTTTTTTAGATATCAGTCTTTCCAATGTATGACATCTTTGATGGCTTTGTTCATATTGCTGCACCTGTTGGACCAGACAAAAATATTATTTCTGTTCTTGCTCCCTTAGCAAACAATGAAAGATTAATGTCTCTTTCTGACTTTCACACAAGCACATGTGCACATACACATGATTGTGAAGTCTAGGAGTGCATTATGTCACATTATAACTTTACCCCTGGTGGAAAGTATAATACTGGTCATTATTAAGTGCTGAGAAATTAAAGCTCTCAAGTTAAAATAGATCAGTGCCTAGAAAACCTAGATAAATTGATTTTCTTTACAAATATTTATGTGAAAGATCAGATAGCTATCTTCCTAAATAACCTTGTAAAGCAGTTGATACTATCTACCTGTGCTTTTACTACATTCCACTAAGTATTTACTTACTTGGCCCTCATAACTGGAAAACACTTTCTATTGTTTTACATAGAAAAAAAAAGAAAGAAAGAGAGAGAGAAAGAGAGAGAGAGAGAGAACAAAGAAAAGGAATAGGCTACAAACAAGAGCCACACATATATTTATAATACCCATTCCTAATATCTGTCATCCATTTAATAGAAATGCAAATAAAGCTACCTAGATACAGGCTTTATTGGGAATTTATATTTTATTAAGCGTTTTGAATCAAGCACAAATTCTTTGTAAAAGGAAATATTAAGAATAGTATTTGTGAGCGGATGTGCAAGCAAGATTGAAAAAATAGAAAACAATTGCTATGTTGTATTTTTATCAGTGAATGTTTCTATACATTCTGAATTCTGAGATCATTTGTAAACAAGCATTTTAAATTCTCTTCTATGGATAACATGTACTATGAGCAGATATGAACATGATGCTTAGATGACTTACCAGAAGGAAGTTTTCTCTATAAGCTTCTGTCCATTGGTCTTTCTATGACTGTTAATTCACATTGAAATTGGAGATCTTTGGAAAAACCACTGAGGGATCTCTCATGTTCACTAAAGCTCTTATTAGCCAAGCAACAGGGACAGTGACAAAATAAATGAATGTACCTCCATCTTCGACAAAAATGTCTTCCAGGCAACTTCATTATTTTATCATATATGGAAATTTAAATATTCTTGGAGTCCTTTAAAGCCCTTCAGAACCAGAGAATGCATGTTATTCCAAGAGGTATCTGGACAAAAAGAATAATCAGATACTAGTAAGAATCCAACTAAGATATTTCTAAGAATGCCTCATTTAGTGGCATTACTTTGAAATTGTTTTAAATAATAACATGAAAGTAAAAATGGTAGAGCCATATCCAGACATTCTATTTCCATGACTGACCTGGGAAGAAAGAAAAATACAATGGCTATAATTCAGTCTGGGACCCATATAGATATCACCCCTCAGCATAACTACCTACTATTAGGTTGTCAAATGTCAGCCATATACCTCAGTCTTTTTCAAATGTCCAATTCCAAATATTTTAGTCTACAATTTTCATACTTCTTGCTCTGGACTCAATTGGGTTTCCAAAAGTATAAGCATAAATAAAATACCTCAAAACACTAGGTCATCTTGTTGAGAGGGAACTTGATTAAAGTTAAGGTTATAAGGGTGATTGATCCAAAAGAAGCAATGTTCTTATATACAAGGAAGAACCCCCCAGATTACTTTTTCTCTCATTTCTCACTCTGTGTTTCACCACCCGAGGATACGGTGATAACATGGCTGTGCCAGTTTCCTAAACCAATCCTAATGCAAGCCTTCACATTATCTTGGATGGTTGTATATGCCCAGTGTTTGTGGCAGGCCTTCATAATAATAGCAGACAAAAATATTCTAATTTTTATTAGCTTGATTTGGAAATATAGCTCCAATTTCTGATTTCCAGATAAACATGCTTTTCAACTGTAAAAAAAAAAAAAAAAAAAAAAAAAAGTGACTTCCAAAAGCAGAAGTAGATCTCCACATGACTTTTCCAGAATTAAGTATTTATACACATTAGTCAAAATATGTTAAAATCTGCAATAAATAAGAAAATTTGCTGTAAACTTAACCCTCTTTTGCATGAATTTCATATATTTATAATCTGATCTTTTTTGAAAAAACACAAACTTCATATTCTCAAACAACTGAAAATAAATAAAACATAAGATATTGAAATAGAGAAAAACCAAAGATTAACTGCCAAAATTTAGCTATTTGAAAAAACTGAAAACTATTGCTCTCTGATGATGATTTCTGAAAAAACAAAAAAGACACTTACCCAACTAATGTGCAGAAAAGCAAACAGAATCATATGTGGAGTAGCTATACATGAAGTACTCACTCAAAGTAAGTTATTAAAATGTAACAAATATTTATAAAAACTGACTAATAAGCATAAAATATAAATATTCACACAAAATACATTCTATTCCAACTGTGCAATTAGTTAATTAAGATCTTGGTGGGTGAAAGGCATTTGTTATCTTCCAGTTTTATGGGTTGGGAATCCAAGCATTACCTAATTGCATATCAGGAGTTCTGCCAGGGAATCTTATGAGGTTGTTGTAAAGCTGCCAGTTGGGAACTGGGACTTCAATCATACCTGAAGTCCCCACCAGGGAAACCTCTGGGCTACTCTCCAACTGAGACCTGAGACAGTATGGGTTCGTAACCTGTGAAGTGCCTTCGCCAAGGAAATCAAACCAAAATACTACAAAGTGAAGAATACCATTGAGATGGATGGGAGACACAGCTGTTTACAATCTAATCTCATTCAACCACCCCTGCTACCTTCTATTGCTAGAACCAATATGCTAAATTCAAGCAGAAAATGTCATTGTAGAGCAACAGAGGAGACAGTGATGTAGTAAATTACTGACTACCTTGGGAAACCCAGATATTTGTAGTTTTCAGAATCAAAATGGAAATAATTTCTTACCCTATCACAAACAGAACCCAATTTGACATAGATTCAAGATTTAAAACTGAGAAATAAAGCCATAAAAATTAAGGTCCAATTAAAGATAAAATAGTAAAATATAAATACATCCAAATATAACAGGAATCAAAAAACTTAGACATAATAGTCATATTTAAAAACTAAAAATTCAGACTTTCATTTGTAGTATCATTTTTTTACAAACATACAATTAATATATTTAACAACATTTTTAAATTACAACATGTGATGAGATGAAGATGCTTCCTTAAATCAATGTGAATCAACATGGACTATTATGAATATCTACTGTCTGTTGATTTTAATCTTGCTAACATTTTATGGTTCCTAGTTTAAGCATTTTTCAATATACTCATAAAGCATATGTAATAACTATATCAGTTAACCTAAAAAGTTATGCCGTTTGCACTGCCACCAAATCAGTAACTAAAAGATGAGCTGATTTCCCCCAGGTCTTCAAATGCATTTGTTCATTCTACCTACAATGTACAGAGAGTTTACAACTATCAGACAGTTTTAGTAGGGGAAGACACTTTCACAAGTATGTCAAAATCTTACTGGAAAAAAAAAAAGAGCATTGCTGCTCATTGAACTCTATATTGGGTGTTCAGATAGTTCTAGAAGCTCCCTTAGATTCTTTTGAAGCACCATTTTGACACTGCTATTGCCCACATTTGCAATCCTTTATGTAGCACTCAGAAGTGATGCCACCCTTTTAACACAGGCCACTCCAGTCATAACCATCTCCTCCTTGCATCAATGCCTGCTTCCTCATTTCTCAAGAAAATGTTTCTTCTTTTGTGTTTTGCGCTCTGTCAAATCAAGCATGTGTTTCCATCAGATATCTTTCTAAAAATACTTTCCTTCTTTTTTCATAGATTATATTTCTTCGGATTCCTGCTCATTTGGCATTTCAGGTCGTCCGTCTCTGAAAAGGTAGTTTTACACTTGAAGCTAATGTTCCCCGTGTAATGAGGACTCGGATGAACCTGGGGCATGAAAGTGTTCTCAGATATCTGTGAGTGAATGAATGAATGAATGAATGAAGAGTGAGTGAATGAATTAATAAATGATTAAATGAATGAATTTTTCTCCTTGTGTGAATTTCTTGCATTAGTGTTGATTTGTTTTCCATGTTAGCACTCCTACCCCAAGTGCCAGCTCCACATGAAAATAAAAATTGAAAAGAGCAGGTCATCTTACCACAGACCTTCTCTACTCTCTCTGGCTTGCATTATGCCAACCCAATCAATCAGGCTTCTCCCTAGCACAGAAACAGAACACCAGCTGCAACCTCTTCTCCTCTGCATCCACATCTCCTATGGATCCTACAATCTGTCCCTTCTTGCCCTCCCTCACCCCACTTTTCAATGTGTCCCAGACCCCAACTCAGGCAGACAACCCTTATTCAACAACAGGCCATATCTGCCCGAAGACCAGGTAGGCTGCGCAAAGACCTCTCTACTCTCTCTGGCAATCCCCAGACCCTGTCCCTCAGACATGTCCCTAGCACTTCAACAGAACACTAGCCAAGGCCTCATTTCCCCCAAGGCTCATATCTCCTGTGGATCCCCGAGATCAGGACCATTACTCCCTAATATCCTTCCCCTACTTGTCACTGTACCCCATCCTCAAGCACCGTCAGGCATTCCCTGTGAAAACATCAGCCAACTAATTTAATAAAACAGGCAACACACAGTCATCACAGTACATGAAAATTTAAAGAGGAAATAGAAACCGAACACCCACTCAACAAAGACAAACTCAGAAAGCAGTGCCTCGACCTATAGCCACCCCAAACCCAGATGCCTAGGTGCCAGTGCAGCAATACAATCAATAATAGCCAGGAAAATACATTGTCACTAGAGACCAGCCATCCTGCTGCAGCAGATCCTGAACACTCCAACATAGCCGAGGGAAAATGCTTTAAAAGCAACTATATGAAGATGATGGAAATCCTTACAAAGGAAATAAATAAATGTTGGTTTACGAATCCCGAATCACAATGGGCAGCATCCACCCGTATCAGTCACAGATTAAGAAAATATCCTACAGTCTTGACTACCCCCTCATCTTGTGTAAGCATTTTTTCAATTGAGGTTTCCTTGTGTGGGATGATGCTAACCCGTGTCAAGTTGACGTAAAACTGGCCACCACAGTTTGTTCCTTTGTTTCAGTGGAAGTAGCAGTCTCACAGGCTTCAGCACGCTCAACTGTATTCCCGAGCTGTTGTAGGTGGTATCACCTCTAGGCTGATTGTTCTGGATACTATAAGGAAGCAAGCTGAGGAAGCCATCAGGAGCAGTACTGAAGCAGCCCTCCTCAGTGATCTCTGCATCAGCTCCTGCCTCAAGGTTCATGCCTGGTCCGATTTCCTGCCTCGACTTTCCTCACAGAATTGTGGTTCCGGGTCTGTAAACCAAATAAACTCATTCCTCCACAAGTTGCTTTTAACCACGGTGTTTTATAGCAGCAATAGTAACACTAAGACAAACCAACAACCACCACCAACATAACAAAACTATGGAATTTCCAAAGCCAAAAAAAAAAAAAAAAAAAAGGCTGATGCGGATTTTCTTATGTGTTCTTCTTCTCAAACAAAACTGCATATAAGTCTTGCTCTTAACATCTCCCCCACAAGAAAACATAATGAACTAATGAAAAATGAAACAATTATAGAATAAACGGGGTTCTAATAAAAGGACTAATTTGAACAAATTGTATTGTTTAGAAAAATCAAATTATACTTGATAATAACAGTGATACAAGGTTGAATGATTTAATAAGGTATCTGTGAGCCTAATGTTTTGATTTTTTAAAAATTTTTAAAAATTACTTATAAATTTTAAAAAAATGAATTGTACTGGTCCAACAATTGAATTTTGAAGTAAATATATTTAATTTGAAGACAAGCTGTCAATTCAAAGTGAGGCTATGATGAGAAAAGGCCCCGTGGGAAAATGTGAAGACCAGAGCAGAGCTAGATCAAGTCTCAGAAGTGACAGAGGTAGATACGGATGCTACACATTAAATATGGCTCCCCGGGAGTTACAACAGGGCTATCAGCTTTACTCTCACATATCTCTGTGAACCATGAACCTGACTGGGTGTTATACAGGAGGAGAATTATGGCTGTCAGATAATCACCTTCATTAGTTGTGACAATCATCTGGCCATTGCAATTTTCACTGGCTACATTTTCCCTGACCTCCTCCATCCCCCTCAGGTCTGCTTTCACAAGGCCCTGTGAACCAGCTTTCATCAGCTGCTGATTCACTGGCTCTTCTCAGAAAGGTATCCATGGAAACCAAATGCAGAGACAAAGGGAGGCACACACAAAAACAGATTAACATCGATTTTAAGTCTACTGTAGCCTTTCTTTGGAACCTTTACAAATGTTTCTAGCATGGCTAACGCCAAAAACTTACAAACCTTTTATATGCTGTCATTAAGGTAAACGTTAGAAATACTGTCTGGTAATAGTATCATAAAGCAAAAGTAAAGCATAGTCATATGTCACTTAACAGAGGGAACAGCCCAGAAAACATAATGTAACAATTTATGTTAGCATGTAAAATCACAGAGTGAATTTGTACAAACCTAAATGTAATTCAAAGAAACCCTAAACACAAGGTGATTCGGATTCTAGTCCAAGGAATAGGACATTCTGTTTTATAGAAAGCCAAAGATTTTATAAGTAGACGTGCACTCTCATATATCCATAAACTGTAATGCTATAGATATACAAACCAGTGCACAACTGTTCGTTATCACTGCCAAGGATTTTTTTTTTTACCAAATTTGTGCTGAACATTTACATGAAGGGCAGTATAATATGTTTCTTGACAACTGCTCTACCACAAGTATAACAAGAATAATGTTGCATTTGAATGTCACTGAGTGGATTGAATTTTCCAAGTTTTATTACCTTTTAATACAGCTTATAAATTAGGCTTTTGTTTTAGGATTATTTTTATTTTATTTCTATGAATGCTTGTGCTCAAGTGTGTGTGCATACCACATGGATGCCTGGTGCTTGCAGAGGCCATAAGAAGATGTCAGATCACCTGAAAGTAGAGTTACAGATGGTTGTGAGCCACCATGTTGGTGCTGGGAATGGAACTCGGGTCCTCTGCAAGAGCAGCAAGTGTTTCTAAGCCCTAAGCCGTCATCTCTCCAGTGCCTCATTATTATCTTATGAGGCCAGCATCACATGTGTGGTCTATCCGTTGACCGAGAATAATTGTAAATAGTATTTAATGTTTAATAATATTAATATTATTAATAATAGGCCACACATAATAACAAATAGTCTGCATTACAGATTTTTAATTTTTTAATTATATTTTATTTACCTTTATGCATGGATGTGTATGCCAATGAAAACTATATAAACTTCAGAGGATAACTTACAGGAATTAGTTCTTTCCTTCCACTCTATGGATGCCATGAACTGAACTCAAGCTGTCAAGCTAAGTGGCAGGTACCCTTATATGCAGAACTATCTTGCTGGCTATTTGATTTGGGTTTGGTTTGTTTAGGTTTTATTTAGTTTTGTGTTTTTAATCTAAAGGAAAAGAAAAGTCAAAGCATCAGCTTTTTAAAATTTTTTTCTCATCTTATGATTCCTCAGCCTTTGCCTCTCCTGCATTTTTTTCTAGTGCTCAAATCTTCTCTATGTCTGACTTTTCCAAAACTTCAAATCCTCACAGCGACTAAAAATGATTTATGTGTCATTTCCTTCTTCAAGCTTACCTGACATTTCCAGGTCAGAATGACTTCTTTCATCTGGAGCCACTTCAAATTTTAAGTGGACTGCTCTTATGATCACTTGTGTGCAATTTGTTTCATACTTCCGATGAAAACCTGCCTGATTCATAGTTTTTATTCTCTATAGTTTCTTCACACATTCTTATTAAATTGTAAGTAAACGTTGGCTAAATGAATGCATTAGTTAATTAAAATGAGTAGGAATATTCTGAGTCCTGAGGCCCCTACCTGGAACACAGAACTCCTTCACTGGTACATAAGTTTATACATTAGCCATACTGATACTCCAATCTATTTTATTTTTTTTTAAAGTCGGGAATCAAAAAATAAGACAATTACAGCGCATTGTGTGGGTCTGGTCTAAATGTTTCTGTTTAGCTCTGATCACCATTGAGTTCCAAATGCTTAGCCGTGGCTCTAAAATAGTACAATTGGCATAGGCTGTGGGACAACTCCACAAAGATATCATTTACAAGGAACTATCCAGCCCCATATTACAAATGGCTAAAGACACTCAGCTGTGCCCAGACTCTGGCACCAACCCACTGTGGGGAAAAAAACCTGAAGAAGGAATTGGTGGCATTAGATGCATAGAGGTACCCAGTCCGTGTCCATTGGAAATTGCAACAGACACAGTGATAAGACAAGCAACAAGATAATATAAAATCTTATTCTAAAGCAATCAGTATCTATAATTATCTCTATGGTCATCTACAGCACTATATTTAAATCCTGAATTTGAAACTCTGAGATACCAGAGTTCTTCATTTTACACGGAGATATAGTTTGATCTTTCAGTGTTCTGATAATTTATTACACACAAAATAATTGCTTCAGATAATATTAAAATGCTACTTGTCTCTAACACTTCAGAAAGAACATATTGTCTATCAGTCTATCACAAGACAGATTTCATTTATTATGGGTTCTGAATGATTTTAAGGTGTTATTAAAAATATTACTCTTATTGCACTGTAATTGTCTTTTTTTTAAATCCTAGACTCAAACAGGAATTTCAACTAGATAGGAATTTCATAATGGCTAATACTAAAAGCACTTTTTAAAGATGAGGGCACTCTCTACACCATAAAATGACTGCATAATCTTATATACCAGGGAAGGAGTTCTGTCTTCCACTTAGGGTTTTAAGACCTCAAAATATTCCTACTCATATTAATGATCTAATATATTAATTTAGCCAAACTTTGCCTATGTTTTAATAAGAGTGTGTGACAAACAGAAAAGTAGTTTCTCTTCGATTGGGTTTCAGGAATATGACTTTTATTTACAATGATTATATTGTTTGTAAACCTATGTGTGTGTGTGTGATGTTTGTATACTTATATAAAATAATAAATTGACCTTATTTACATGAAAACATCTAAGAATATGAACTAGACCCAACCTTGTATTTTCAGAAGTGGGTAGTGATATAACATACTTTAAAAGCATACACTACTATAAATAATCAGCAACTAGCTACTTAATTCAAACCACATATTCATGGTTTTCAAGTTGGACCTTCTCAAGTCTCAAATTGTTTACCCTGGTCCTGTTGTATATTTAAACTGCTTAGTCTTAATTTTTGTGTGTGTGCGATGTGCTGGCCAAAGCCAATTATGTCTACTGAAATGTGATTGATAAATTCTGCTAATGCTTCTTTGAGGTGAGAGGAACCTAACATAGAGACTACTCAACTATTTGAAGCTGTGCTAAAAATTCTGACTGATCACTAATATTTTAATTGCAGATAAAAACTGTTCAGTGGTATAGTAAGTGGCAAGGGAAATTTTTATTATTAGTTTCTCTAAGGGAAATATTGTTAATCTTTTTTAATAGAGTAGTTTAGAAACAACCAGCCTCATTATAGAAACACAGAAAAAATAGAAGTCATTGAACTTGTTTGTGTTACCAGGCCTCCTGAGACAACCGTGTTCCTCATTTTTCTCTCATGTTTTCTATGCTATTTACATTGTTTGACATCTTAGTGTCCTATTGATTTATCACATATAAAACAATTGCTTCCCATGATAATTAAAATGCTACTTCTCTGTTTTAATGATGTGCATAATAAAGCATTTAAACTCATTAATAATTTTTTATTTATAAAGCTATGGTCATGCTTATATATGTATCAGACGGAAGCAAAATTGAATGAGCTTTTCTCATTATAATTCTACTAATTTTCCATTATAATTCCACTAATTAAAATGTGTGGGGAGGAAGCTGTGTGTTGGGATATGTATGTTTCATTCAACTTTTTTTCCCTTGGAGAAACATTCCAGAGAGAAATTAAGGCACAATCACTTTAACAAGCATTTGCGTTACTTAAAGCCAACCTGCACAGTGATTAACCTTCCTTGCCCTGTGACTCCCTCACACATGAGAATCAAAACTGGTGGGGAAAAAGTCAAACTTATAATGAGCACTAGATGCATCTGAGGTATGACACTCTGGAGATTAATTATTTTTAAAAAGTTAGCTTCCGTGATTCCCTTTGAGAGACATGACACGTTGACGTAAGTTGTAAGAGAAATTTCTGCAAAAGCGTTTTCTGTTGTGAACTTTCGGTTACCTAATTAAAACTAAGGCCCATTATCTAAATGTCAACAACTGATGGCAATAGACATTATTGCAGGGGACACATGTCCTCTGCTGTACAGGAGAGGCAGAAGAGCAAAGGTAGCATGGGGTGTAAGACCAACTCGTGGTCAGTGAGAGCAGGACCATGTAATGTTGAGCAAACTGCCCAGCCTGTCAATCAAAAACTGAGAAATAGGGATAAAGTAGTAGCCACTTATTTCACAGGTTTAGTGTTACAATAAATAAAACACGCATATGAAAGACTCATTACAGCACATATTTCATTGTAACCTTAGCCAAATCACAACAAAGTACCATTTTTGTCTTATCTCAATATTTCTTGATGGTGGCTTTACCTTACCCTCTTCTATACACAGTTATAATTTTAAAGTGGCTTACTTTAACAAGGCCTACTCACATGATTTAAATCCTATTAATCTTAGTGTAAATTTTAATCTTATAATTTTGCTATAATAGCTCACTTTCACAGATTATTAATCTCTAATAGCAGTTACAAATGAAAATGTTGCCTTTTCTAATATTTAATGAGAAATTTGGGCAAATGACAAGATTCTTTACTCTGTTTTGTTGTTGGTTGGTTGGTTTTTAGTCAAGGAGTTTTATATGCTGCTTATAATTCGTTAATTCTAGCTCTAAGACCAATGTATGTTCTAGTAACATGAAATACGTAATTCCCAAACTAATTTCTATTACTTTTATTGGGTTATATGCTCTTGAGTTTGGCATTTCAGTATCATTACCTGAAGCAAAATTACTAAAAATATAATGAAAAAATGCTCATCCAATTTTGCTTCATTCTAATATTATATATATTCACATACATTATATATAATATATGTGACTATAATTTAATGTATCAAGTATTTTATTATTAATTGAATTTAAATGCTTCACTATATACAGAATTAATTAGGATAGTTAACAAAGTCATAAATTTTCAGATACCTGGGTAAACACTATTCTGAATGTGAGACTGAAGTTGTTATTAATGAGATTGGCATTTCAACCAGTGAACTAAGGATTAACCACTCTGTGTAGGAAGCCCTCTTCCACTTAGTTGAGGCCCATGTAAAATATAAGCACTTAAGGGTCTGCTAGGCTGATGTTGGCCATAGCTCCTGTCCTCAAATTGGTTTCTGTATTCTTGAAATTCAATATTCTTTAAAATTCTCAAATTAGAATCTATGTCTTGTTCTGAGCCCTTCACAGTCACATTCAAATGTGATTTACAATTATCCCTTCAGGTTTATAGTAGCAGACAGTTTTCTTTGAGAGAAGTGGGCCTGAAATCTAAAGAAAGAATAGTTGGTAACTAACATAACAGTCACACCCTTACATACCAACAGACATATTGTGCCTGACCTGCTGCTATTGTAGTATACAACGTTTATATCTAGGTGAAATCATCGATTAATTCCCTCACTTAACAGCCTTTATGGTAGCTTCTGGCTCTGTATACTACCTAACAAGAAGAATTTTCCAGTTCAATTCCAGGGCAATTTTCCTTTGTCCATTATCAAAGTATGTAATGTACTAATCAACACAGTCTTACCATTTAGTTCTTCTGGGCAGCCATGAACAATGACAATATCCTGTGTTTTTCTTATACACTCCAGGACTTTACTGATCAATACTCATAGGAAGTAACTGTATATATGTCTGCACTGAGATTTCATTTGCTTACCTCTGACTCCAAGAATTGCTATTATCTACTTATAAAGAAATCTTCTGTATAAATTCTTCATAATGTATTTTTAAATGAATTGTACAGTAATGTATCAATATTTTATTCTCATATCCTTAGTTCTTGCTAATACTCTCCCCACTCATCCTCCTCTCTTCTATCCCTTTAACCCTTTCCCTGATTAAATGTTACACCCAAATAGTTCTCCTTCTGTTTTCAGTTCACCATTCTAGCATTCCCTCCACTATCATAAATATCTCCTTTCTGTCTTCTCTTGCTAACTTCCTGGTCTCTATTAATATCCCAAGTTCAACATAAATCAAATTAGAGTACTATGTTGTAAAGCAATTATCCTTATTTGAGAGAGAACATACAGTAATATTTTTCTGGGCCTACATTACTTCACTCAGTATAATACTTGTTTTCAGTTCCATATATTTATCTGAAATTTTATAATTTGATTTTTCTTTGGTGCCTGATATAATTCTACTATGTGAATTCACCACATTTTGTTACCCACTTATTGTTGATAACCATATAGGATGACTCAATTTCTTAAAAACTATAAATGGAACAAAATGACAATAGCTATGTATGTATCTTCATCATAAGATATACACTCCTTTGGGTATATGCCCAAGAGTGGTAGAGCTGGATTAAATGACACATATATTTTCACCTTTTTTGGCACCTTCACACTGGTGTCAGTAGTGAGAGAATAAATTTATGCTCCAATAAACTATATATAAGGGTTCTTTTTTGGCCAAATTCTCACCAGCATTAATTACCATTTATTTTCTTGATAAATTCATTCTGATTGAGGTTAAGATAGAATCACAAAGTAGATTTGCATTTCTTCAAAGGCTAGTGATGTTAAACACATTTTAAAGTGGTCAACTTGCCACATGTTCGATTCCATAATCATTTTCATATGTATGGTTCCTTTTTTTAAAAGCAGTAATTCTTTGAGAATGTTTGCATGTATTTTGATCATGCTCATCTCATGTCCAACTCTTCCCATAGCCACATCTCTATCTCTACATAACAAATTCCGTGTCCATTTTTTCCTAACCAAGTCTAATGTATGTATTACAGTCAATATCAATGCTTTACTATAGCATTCACTTTCTTAATATTTATACATTTTAGTTCTTTGTATGTTCTAAATGGTGATGAATAGCTGGCAAATAGTTTCTCTCACTCCACTTCTCCTTCATCTTCTTCTTCTTTATGATACACTGAATCCAATTAGTGATGATGTCCAGATAGAAAGGGAGGTGGGTCCCACCCTGGAGCATGGAAAAGCTACTCATGGTCACATATTTAAAATAAAATGATTCTCCCTATGAGCTATCAACTACCAATTGATCCTCAGTAAGGGGTAGGCCCTAAAAAACAAATTTTGGCTGTCTATATCTTGTGCAAGTGAACACACAGTTGTAATGTTATTAGTGTGATACTCCTGTCATCTCGAGAAGATTGAATTTTACAGCATTCTTCCAGATCCTCCAGCTCTTACCATTCTTTCATGTGTAATGTTTTCATTGTTGGTCATAGGGTAGGTTAGAAAATTTTTCCTTATTAGGAAGACTCAGTCTTTTATTCTCAATACTTTGACAATTTATGCCTCTAGCCACTGACTTCTGGTAGAAGAAGAAGAAGAAGAAGAAGAAGAAGAAGAAGAAGAAGAAGAAGAAGAAGAAGAAGAAGAAGAAGAAGAAGAAGAGGAGGAGGAGGAGGAGGAGGAGGAGGAGGAGGAGGAGGAGGAGGAGGAGGAGGAGGAGGAGGAGGAGGAGGAGGAGGAGGAGGAGGAGGAGGAGGGAGGAGGAGGAGGAGGAGGAGGAGGAGGAGGAGGAAGAGGAAGAAGAAGAAGAAGAAGAAGAAGAAGAAGAAGAAGAAGAAGAAGAAGAAGAAGAAGAAGAAGAAGAAGAAGAAGAAGAAGCATCTCAGACTCATGTGGAGAGTAGCCAAAATAAGTGGGTATAAACATAAATATTGAGAAGATAGTTTGGCAATATGGCAAGACAGTAGTGGATACTGTTTAAAGACCCATGGCTTCCCAAGCCAGAGATTTTTGACCAAGATTACAGTCCAGATAAGAAATTTCCTCCCCTGGAGCAGGCATCTAATCAAATCAGAAAGAGGTTAGTTACAGTAGTGCTTTGAATGAGAACTGTCCCCCATCGTCTATGTATTTGAACAGTTGGTTACATATTGTTGGCTTTGTTTGAAATTAGGGAACCTTTGGGCTGTGGAGTCTTGCTGAAGAAAGTATGTCACTAGGAAAGGGTTTTTGAGAGTTTCTGGTCTCGCCTCATTTCCAGTTCATTCTCTCTGTTTTTTGGGTATTAGTGGAGATGTAATTGCTCAAGTCCTTGCTCCTTCTGCTATGTGTGTCAGTTGCTGGCATGCCTCTTTCCCATAACAGATTCAACAGTCTGGAACCATACGCCAAAATAAAATTCTTTTGCTTTAAGTTGTTTTTAGACATGTTCTTTTATCAGAGAACAAAAAGTAACTAATACAGAAGGTGGCACCATACAAGAAGGATATTGTTATGAATAACCTCTACCCATGCTGTTTTTTTTTATAAGAAAGTGGAACACCTTGAAACGTTGGACTAGAAAAGTGATGGACTAATATAAAAAGGACATAGCAGGCTATTGTAGTAAGAGCCTGGAACACAGTAGTGCTGAGAAGAGTGGAAAGAAGAGAGGGCTAGTTCATGAGGATGGGAAAGGGGTAGGACAAGCTCTCTATTAGCAACTGACAGAAAGGCAATTTGTAGGCTATTTTGGCAAAGAATCAGACTGCCTTTTGTAGATGTTAAGAATGTTCTTGAAGCAAAATGAAAATGTAACTGATTCAATTTTTTGTTTTTCTTTTTGGGGTCTGTGTGTGTGTGTGTGTGTGTGTGTGTGTGTGTGTGTTTGCATAAGATTGAATCCATGGAATAGTTACTACTTATAATTTTTATTTAGGTCTACAGTGTAAAAGACATAAGGGAAGCAGAATAAAATGTAAGTTGTACAGCTTACAGACAAAAAAAGCAATAAGAAATTCAGTGTGGGAATTAAGGCTATACTGAAAGAGAAGCTATAATTATTAAGGAGACTAGCACCCCGTGCTTTTCATGGGGAGGACAGGAATGTACCCTTTAATAAAACTACTGGAAGGCAAGACCCCACTCAGATAATCTTCCAGCTTGTACAAGAAGAAAGTCTAAGAAACTTTTCAGACTTAGAAAGCAATTTCTCTAAAGTATGAAAGTTTCTGCTAATGTGGTTGAAGGGATCAAGGGTCCATCTTAAGATCACAGCTGAATTTAGCATGTTGTCTTCATAGTAATGACAATAAAGACCTGAAAAATACAATAGTAAGTGAAAAGGAAGAGTAAGTGAGTCTTGATTTCTTTCTCTGGAGTTTCAGAGAGCTGCTGAGGACAGACTCTACATAACAATGCTGCAAGGACATCAATAAGAAGTCCCTGAGAGGAAATTGTGTTAAGTTGTAAGAACAAAACCTGGGTCATGGTGGGGACTCCAAAATCCATGAGTCATTTACCAATTAGAGTTAGATACAGAGAGTTAAACCACACAAATGGTAAATATATGTCCCAGGCCAGAACTGAAGAAGCAAAACACCCTAAGCCTTTTGAAATCCAAGTCTCAGTCAAGAAACACGGAGCTTTGATCTTTACCTTGTTGGTTTCAGTTTTATTTGGGTCCCATATTTCCTCTCTATGGCCTAATTCTCCCTTTGGGAATAGAACTGTATATTCTGTTATTTGTGTTAGAAGTATATGATTTGATGTGTGATTTTTTTAAAACGGCCTCAAAGTAAGAGATTGCCTTGTACCTTAAGAGGAACTTTGAATATTGAAATAGCATTGAGATTGTGAAAGACTATAGGGATCTTTAAAGATGGGCTAAGTGTCTTTTGCTATTTTATACTACCATGAGCCTTTCGAAGACTGGGAATGGAAGGTAGTGGCTCGAATGAGAACTGTCCCCCATAGAGTCACACATTTAAACACTTGATTTCCTCTTGGTGTGGCTAACTGGGGAGGTCTGAACCCTTTGGAATGTGGATATTTTTTAGAAGACACATATCACTAGGTGCAGGCTTCTTGCCTCAGTTTCATGTCACTCTCTGGTTTCCAGGTATAGTTGAAAATGTGATTTTTCAGCTTCTTGCTTCTGCTTTCAGGATTGCCGTTTGGTACTGTGTATTCCTGCTATATTGGACTTTTACACTGCTATAATACAATATAAACACTTCCAGAAGCCAATTTTGGCCATGGTGCTTTATCACAGTAACAAAGAGTAACTAATATAGTTAGCCTGTAGTAGTCTTGGTATATCTGCATCAACGAGCACCTTCTAGAACAGATCTGCCTTACTTTAGCTGATTCAGAGTTCAATCATAGTCTCTATATTTACTGAGGGACTCTATACCATTTACCTGAGAATAGTTTCTGGCACAGGCAGTCCTTTTCAACCCATACACACATCAAACAGTTTAAAATGTCACATAATTATCACTCTAAGGAACACACACTAGAAAATTTGGGCTAGTGAAACAACCTGCTGATTATTTTAGACCATTTCTCAGCAGATTCACAATGGACTCAAGACCCATTTCTCCACATTGTTAAGCCACGGACATTTGTTTAACTAACTATCCCATCATGTCTTACATTACCACCCTATTACTCTGCTTCCTGAGAGAGTCTTCCAAATGAATTGCCTATACTTCAATCCCATGTCAGTGTCAATTATTGGAAAATCCAAATGAAGTAAAATGACCAATTTTACTTCTTCCATGGTAGAAGCAATTGAGTAAGATGAGGTTGGAGGTATCCTCCCCATGTTTTATGTGTACACAGGAAAAAAATAAATAATTCATCAAAATATTATAGCAATTTTTTTTAAAAAAGGACTCATTAGATTTTAGGAACCTCTTTATTTGTGAATAAAATGAACAAATACTGACATAGACAGATAGCAAGATACTACACAGAGACAAAGTTGGCATAACTTCATCTTGGGCTACCATACTAGGTAAAAATAATAATAATAATAATAATTCCAGACATATAAGACCATATAGAAATCCAAAAAGGAACACTCAATCAAAGAAAGAACAGTAAATCAAAGAAAGAAATGTTTAAAAGAATAACATGAAAAATCTTGTGATATAATATTCAGGGAAACAAACATACGCTATACATAAAAATGAAACAATAAAAATAGAGAAAAACTGAGAATGTTGATTTCCTGGATAAACTGAAGATAGGAGATAGTAATTCTGGTAGGAAATTCACTAGTTAGCTTTTCCCTTTGTAGGAAGAGGACTACAAATGTCATCATAGCTCTTTATACTTAATGGAGTTTTCATTGACATTATTTCCTGGTTTTTAGTATCTGAATATATATATATATATATATATATATATATATATATATATGCTTAGAATATATATATATTATATTATAATATAATATATATTATATATTATATATATTATATATATATTATATTATAATAATATATATTAGAATATATATTAGAATATATATATAATATATATATTAATATATATATAAGAATATATATATATGCTTAGAAAGATCTTTCCAGAGTAGCTTGTTTACATGAAGGGGCAGTTTAGATCCTACATGGAGACATGAGGACACCCAGCAAATTTCAGAGCAGCTAAGGTGAAGGGTTGCTTAAGGAGGCAGTCATTTTAGTAAAATTTTCCCTCAAATCTAAGAACAAGAGGCTGAGTTGTATACAAGCCTGGCAAACAGAGGTCATGTGGATTTTACCTTCCTGAAAAAGATATTCCCCGTTTAAATGGCAAACAGTTATAATATACCAACTCACGAAATTAACTCTCACCCACACTCCAAAGGAGACAAGACGTGTTGGTTCTCCATGAATAGGATATTTTAGCCATTATTCAGATGCAACATGCAAGGAAACAAAGTATTCAATCATCAACTTCCTTTCTGTGAAACTGCTTCCTGTTCCTTCCTCACGGGGGTGGGGGTGGGGGGTGGGATGGGGTGGGGGTGGTGGATGGTGCTGCGGTGGGGGGGGGGAGGCATTTCTTTCGCCTTCATTTTCTACCCAGGTCATAATATTATTATTGGATTTACCGTTAGTTGCAGGTCTGCTGTTTGTTTATTTATTTATTTATTTGTATTCATTATTTATTTATTTTAACCTACATATTTTCACTACCCACAGAAAGGTTTAGAATCTTTACCTCTTTATCCCTGTGTCTTAACAGAATCTCTTGTGGGATGAAATCCAAATAAGTAGAAAAAAAGTGAGCAGGACTCACTCCAGTTTTTAAAAATTCTGGTAAGATTTTCCCGCCTCAGAAACTATAACCAGGAAATTAAAAAAGAGAAGATAGACATGCAGACAACATGAAATAGTCTGACATATATTTCTGGATTCCTCTTTAAAACATTTTTTTAAACGATGCCTATGAATGTGTGTCTATGCCAGGGTATGTGTATCTGAGTACAGGTTTTCTTAGTGGCCAGAGTCACTGAATCCCCCTGGAGCTGGAGGTACAGCAGATTAGGATCTACATGATGTAGATATTGGAAACTGAATGGATCCTGAATGAGTCCTATGCCAGGGCACTCTGTATTACCTGCTGAACCATCTCACTAGCTCCTCCAGATTCCTCATTAGGCTCTCTTCCTTTTATTTAAACTGACAGACAAGGGAAAAAATAACAGAAAGAATCTCAAGAATATTGACTGGGGTAAAGGTTTGCTACCTTACAGCAACACCCTTTCAGCAACTCTACAGTTCATTTCAGTGGCTGGAGGAAGAGAGGTCACGTTGCTAGATTTCCTTGGATACCCCTATTTAGCAAGTAAAGCAGAAGGAAGACTGGTCTCCATGCTGCTTCTTGCCTTTTCTTTTATTGTGTTCTTCCCTGTGCTAATTCATTATTATTATTATTATTATTATTATTATTATTATTATTATACAAATTATTCAACAAATTTAATAGAAACTATATTCCCCAAACAAAGTAGCCTCCTTATTAAATCAAAAATGTAAACTTGGTGGATTGAAATTGTACACTTGGAGCACATATTAAGGGAAAAAATATCAGGTAATTCATGAAAGTAATCCAAAGCTTAACACTTTCAGTAAACAGAGAAGTCAATGACATAATACAGCAATAGCACAGATCCATCATTGTCCTTCATTGCACTGAGCAAGGCTAGGGCAGGTTCCGGCTTTCTACCAGTCTAGTCTCATCTCCAAAAGATTTCACTAGCTTTTCTCTCTTCTCATTCATAAGCCAGATGTTCACAGTCAATACCAGCATCCAGCCTCAACCCAAACAGCTTCATTTGCTAAGTAGGCTAGCATGCCGGCACCTCTGATTTGGCCAAACCCATCTTCAGGACCTGACTCAAAGCTTTTCTCTGTATAGAACTTTTTATGACTCGTAAATAATAAGATGCTATTTGCAGCCACAAGAATGTGACTCTTTTCAGTAACTAGGCAGATTGGAAGATGGCTTCTCTAAAGCAGACATCTGAGGACAACTTACTACATCCAAAATGAAGAAATCAGTACACAAAGAGGGCAAAGAAAGGGATGAGGGGTGAAAAAAGATATGAAAAGTTAAGATGACCAAACAAGGAAAATAGTGTGGAGAGGAAAGTAGAAGTGGAGATATTTTGTCATGAAAATATAATCTCAAAAATAGGCAACAACAACATCAAAAATAAGGGCACCCAGAGTGCACCAGGTACTCTGCTTACCAGGTAGAGCATTACCTGTGTAATATTCTTTATCAGTAGTATAATATCCACGAGGGAGTAGTTTCTAGAGTCACAAAACCTGGAGTCTCCCTTCTACCATTTATTCCTTGGTCATTCTTTTAAAAATCTCATTTCAGCTCTTTGCCTCACAGTCCTTTACATAGTAAAATTAGGATAATTTCAAATATATTTACGAAAGCCGGGTAAAAGTGTTATACCTCCCTTAACATATAGATGAGGTATCCATGACTGGTCATTCATTACAACTGCTCAGGAAGAAAGGCGGTTTTATGTAGAACCCTCCACAGTGATGATTTCACCTCTTTATTTCTGAGACTGTAGATCAATGGGTTTAGCATAGGGGTGACCAGATTATTTAAGACCTGCACAGTTGCATCCAGCCAAGGGCTTGGAGTTGGCCTTAAGTATATGAGGACCACCGGCATGTAGAAAAGCAAGATAGCAGTGAGGTGGGCGCTGCAGGTGGAGAAGGCTCTACGACGGCCCTCAGCAGAGCGGATCTGCAGAATAGAGCAAACGATGAAGCTGTAGGAGGTGAGGATGAGGAGGAAGCAGCTGAGTGGCATCAGGCCCACACTGATGAACCCCACCATCTCCAGGGCTGATGTGTCTGCACAAGCCAGCTTGAGCATCACGGGGATATCACAGAAGTAGTAGTCCACCTCATTGGGACCACAGTAGGGCAACTGGAAGGTGAGAGTAGTTAGAAAAGTAGCCTGAATGCAGCCAAAAAATGATGTCCCCGTGGCCAGGATGGCACATACTCTGTGGCTCATAATGATGGAGTAGCGTAGAGGGTAGCAAATGGCCACAAAACGGTCATAAGCCATCACTGTGTACAGGAAACACTCAGTACAACCAAGGAAATGGTAGAAGAAGAGCTGGCTCACGCAGCCTGCATAGGAGATGGCTCTGCTATTTCCTGAGAGGTAGAACAGCATCTTGGGAGAGCTCACAGAAGGGAAAAATATGTCGAAAATAGACAACTTACATAGGAAGAAGTACATGGGGGTGTGGAGCCGACTGGAGGAGATAATTGCCAGTAAGATTAATAAGTTTCCCATCAGGGTGAAGATATAAAAAGACAAAAACAGGACAAAGAGCATGGTCTCCAGACCCTCTGTGTTTGGGATGCCCAGCAGGATAAACTGAGTCACTACGGAACGATTCCTCATAGCTTTGAGACTATCTGACTTTAAAGGGATTCAAACTCACCAGTCTGAACACCAGTATCAGATTAGAAAACTTTTCCTGAAAGCTCTGAGTGTGCTTACTCTGGGGCAAATTTCTTTCTTACGATAGGCAGGGGTCTGATTTACATACTCATATCAAATGCTATAATTGCCTCCTTAAGGGTAAGTCAACTTAGTTTGCAGAAGGAATGCCTACTTTAGTTATCAGAAGAAATGATCACCTTTGCCAGGAACAACAGTTTGGAGGTATATTAAAAATATTTTCATGTAAAACATATTTTCCTATTGCATTTCCTGTGAGCCTTTTTTTTATGTTTTGAGTTCTTGTGGTGTCTTTAATTAATACACTCCTACTATGCATTTCTTTCTGCAAAATAACAGAAAAAGGTTTGTATTATAAATCATGAAAATTAATGTCAATATGGCTTCTTCTTATTAGTTCCACTGGTTAAAATAATTTGTACAATACCTCATGTACGTCTGTTAAATGAAATTCACAATTATTTTAACAGAATCAAGAACAGCAGACATAACCTGAACTATATAATACAGTGATGTGATACTTGAAGGTATACTTAGCAGGAATTTAAATTCTAATTAAAATCCTCCATTCTTTTACATATCTGAAACCAACTTCTGGAAGAAGCTTAATTTGATATTAGTATTTTGAAATTATGTGCATATAAACATTTATTAAATGACATTATTAATAACTTTATGCCATATATCAAATTAAATCTCTTTAGAACTGAGCTTTCCCAAATGTCTAGGTCTTTGACAGCTGAGTGTCCCTGCATATTTTGGACCTTTTATCCTAAGAAGACAGAGACTGCTCAGAAATATTAGCCAAAGAAACAGCAGTTTAAAAGGTATCAAATTCAGGTTACTACAATAAAGTGACAGAAAAATGACCCACATTGAAGTAGAATAAAGTCAAGAAATACTATCACTGAGGTGAATTGTCTAAGTGGAATGCATGATGCCTGGGTTTGTAGGGGCTTCTTTCCTTGATTCACCTTGGTTTAATGAAATTAAACAATATCAATAATATGCCTGCTTTTCTTTCTTCCTTCCTTCTTTCCTTCTCTTCTCCCTTCCTTCCTTTCTTCCTTCTTTTTATCTTCCCCTACACACAAACAATGAATACTTACTTTGTTTCAAAGATAGATACATCTTTTTAAAACGTGATTATTTGGTAACACTGTATCTATGAAAGTGGCAACTACTATTAATAATCAATCCTATAGACTATCAATAGAACTCTAGCTACATTAAGGCACTTATCTTGGTTTCAAAGCTAATATATGACAGACATGTTTTCTTTGTGCTCTTTATCTTTTGAGAAGTCACTCTTCTGTTCTTCTCTGTTCAAAAAACTTGCTCTGCTGCTAGACAGGACCCTTGCTAGTAGATGCTCACAGCTACTTTTCTTGAATGTTGGAAAACTATCTATGTCTTACTTCTTCCAGGTTTGTTTTTTTAAAAAATCTTTTCTAGTTTAAGAAATTATATAAAATATTTTTATATGTGTAAAAACTAAAATTAGTATTATCTCAAAAATAGGGATGGTTTGGTCTTAGGCAAAGAAGATAATCATTTTCCTACAGAAATTATTCCTTCTGAGAATAAGTAGACTTACCCTGAAGGAGGTAACTGTAGCATTTGATATGTGTTCGTAGATCAGGCCCCTGCCTATAATAAGAAAGAAAGTTGCCCCATGTTAAAAGCATACCCAAAACTTTCACCATCAAAAGTTTTATAATCTGACACTGGTGTTTAGACTAGTGACTGAATTTTTTCAAAGTCATGATATCCAGAATGGGAGTTCAGATTGAAATCTGTGGCAAATGCCCCTAAACACCCTTTCTAAAAATAATGACTGAGCCATCCTGTGTTTCTAATCTCACACTCCTTTGGATACAATAAAGACAGTCAGAAGAGAAGTAGTGGAATTATAGAGTAGGGAGTGGAGGACTTCTTCTTGATAACGACTCTAGCCACACCTGAATAATCTCTCTAAGCAAGTCACCTTCCCGTGTGCTTTCCATCTTCACTTCTTGCTCAGCAAAGGCTCTCAGAGGTCTCTACTTGCTTATGATCAGACATATTCTGACTCAATATTCTAATCTTTTAGGTCCATTAGAAAAAAAGAGGTGTCCCAAAGACAAGGAAGGACTCATGTGTGGCCCAGCGAGTATGAGAGGGAGTTGGAGTCCATCTGGACACAGGGGTACTCACATCATCCTCCCTGGAATGCTGTTCATGCTTTGCACACTGAAGTAGCAGGACCTGACATTTATATTCTTTGTCAGAGGCAAATGCACTACAGACAAAAGAGTTCCCCTTGCCCTGTTTATGAAACAGAAAGTCTCACGGGGCTTGCATAACCAGCATCAGAACATTTTCCATAGACTGTTTTCTGGGAAGTGCCTGGCAGAGCCTCTTAAGACCTCTGTGGTACCTAGGGATAAGTGTGCAGAAACAATTATTTTGCCAACTTCATTCATCATTCAATCATCAAATAACAGTGATGACATCATTGCAAAGAGATATTATGAACTGGGAAGCATGGTTATGTCTAGTCGAATAGGCTGCACTGTTATATCTATATTTTGTTGCCTTTTATTCCTTTAAACTTTGCTGGTGACATCATTTATAACATCACTTTACAAAACTACAGGCACATCTGTATAACTAAATGGTCATCTTTAGCAAATAATCTTGTTCAAATAGAAGTATATATTACTGAGAGCATTTATAATTTGAAGGCAAGTCATACCAAATTCTTTCTTATTTTGAAATAATTTGATTTTATTTACACCATAAAGCTACCCAATGACATCAGCCAAATACAGAAAAAAAAAAAACCAAACAGGCTTTGGATTAACAATTATAATTAATCTTAGCCTCCAGGGCAAACAAAACTAAAAACATACTCATTGTAGCTACAAAAATAACCATTGCGGTATTAATACAACTTAATTCTCATCAGAGTATCTTCTGACAGTGTTAACGTCACTAAAGTTGTAAAAATTGTGTCTGTTTGTTTTGTTTTGTTTTGTTTTGTTTTGTTTTGTTTTGTTTTGTTTTGTTTTTGAGACATTGATTCTCTTTAACAGTTCTGGCTGTCCTGACACACTGTAGGCTAGGTTTGAATGCAAAATGTGGGGAGTTAAAATATTATGCCACCACTACCCAGAAGATAAGTCTTAGATAATAGTCTGCAGTGTCATAGCTGGCACTATCAGCATACCTAAGTATTGGTTCTGTATGTTGGGCACTCAAGATATTATGATTCAAAGTTTACCATAAAGTTATCATTCAAATATTATCTCAGTCATTTTCCATTTTATTTTATGTGTATGGGTGTTTTGCCATCATATATGTCTGTGCACTATATACATGCAGTATCTGAGAAGGTCTGAAGAGGACATCATATCCCCTGCAAACTGGTGTTACATATGGCTGAGCGCTCCCATGTCAGATGCTCAGAATGGAACACAGGACCTCTGGAAGAGTAGCCAGTTTTTATGTATTCAGTCACCTCTCCAGACTTACATCTTTATTATTTTTATAGTAGAAAATTATTTTCAAGAAACTTAAGCAAATTAACCAAGGTGATGAAAGTGAATTAACCACATAGTTTTGTTCCACACGTGGAATTGTATTTATATTCTCTTGGAGCTATAAAATAAAACATTAAGTTTATTCCTAATTGTAATTTTCAAATCCTCACTCGTAAGTGATGTCACCTGTCAAATGCCATTTCTGGAGTTTCTTGATACACTTTTACATTGTTAAATTAATTTTCAACAAACGTGTAATGTGGATAATGTTAACCTCATCTAACAAAGAAGGGCACTGGAACTCTGGGCAGTCATGATGTTCCTAAAGATAGACAGTAGGAGATCCTGATCATTCCGGGGCTTAGCTCACTTTCCATTACATCATTGCTAATTCCTAAAATGATTCCATGTAGAAGGCAGCTGTCCCTGTGACAGTGGGGAGTTATTAGTATATTTAAAAGGTTCACTGTTGACATCTGAACAAGTTTCCTGCAAGCCTCAAGTAATTAATAATAGAATTTGAAAATAGAATGTATTTCTCAAGAAATATACTTTCTAGAGTCACCTGTGTTTTCTCAAACCTAAGCAGAGTGATACTGAGATAACTTAATTATGAAGAAAGAACATTAATTAAATGTGCATTTCTTAAAATGACATTTTACTAGAAGACATGATTGTTTAAGATAAATCTCTGGCACTATGGAGACAAATTGTAGGACCGTGAAAGGCAGCCTGATTTCTGGTTGAGCTAGGTTTGAAATCCCAGTGACCCAGCAGGTGATACCGCAGGGATCCCTTCGAGGGACAGTAGGCATTCACCATGCTCCCAGACTCTAGGCTCCAAACACAAGGCCGTAGACCTTTATAAAGTGGGGTCCTTCAGTCATGTAGGACAATGCCCATTAGCCTCTCCACAGGTAGAGGAGGTTACTACCGGCCACAGAGTCTTAAGATAGATCTCCATATTAATGAGGAACCTAAAGACCAGAGGGGCTTAGCCAATTAAACATTTTTTCCCAGACCCTCCTCCTTGCAAAATGTATTAAGTTTCAGGCCTGCCCTGAGATACTGGGATATAGTTTCCATCTACTTTCTGCCATGACAATAAACATTTTAAGACCATGTACTATTACTCATCTTTGGGACTCGCCGTGGGGAACAGTGAAGCAGGTCTTCATCCACAGAACCTCTGTCTAATCTCCCATAAAAGAACTCTCTGCATTCCCAGCCATGGAGACCACCAACCCAAGCAAGCAAGCCGAGCCAGCCATGACCCAGCCAAGCAAGCCACCATGACCAACAACTCTCCTCCCTGCGGGACACAGCCAGAACTTCTCCCCCTCCCACTTTGGCTGAGGGCAAATCCAGCCCCTATGCCCCCACTTTGTTCTTGGCCCTTCCGCGGCCCCCCAGTGGAGCCTGGGGGGACCAAAGGCCTGAGAAACAGCTGGTTCATGGCCACCTTTTGGTCCAGGGACCCCCAAGCTGAGAGCCTTGGCTCTCCATGGGACTCAGACTGTGCTCTCTCACCGCTGGAGAGGAGTCCCATGGCTGTACATAGTCTGATGTCTGCCCAGTGCCAGCGTGGAGGGAGCACAGTCAAATTCCCATGCCTCTGTTACCATGAGAGGACCTAGCCACTTGGAGAGACAGACATGGGACCCACACATCAACCCATGCACAATACAGCCCAACAACAAATGTTTTGCTATTATGTTTTAATTAGTTTGTGATATGCGAGCTTAAATAAAATTTAAGAACTATATGTAATGTAGACACATAAGCTAAAGTAATATCCGGTTACATATAGTGACAAGAATAGATTCTTGTTAAATTTAAGCAAATTACCATATTGTCGTAAAGACAAGAATATGGGATGAAGGCTGGTTTGGTGGTACAAATTTTTAATGATAGCATTCCAGAAGGCTGGACCAGGCAGACCTCTGTGATTTCAAGGCCAGACTGATCTAATAGGTTTCAGCCTGGCAAGGTGACACAGTGAAACCTTATTTTCAAAAAATAAAAATAAAAAAGCAAAAAACTATGTTATAAAATATTTAAGTTCTGAAATTTTAAATTTTGTGTGTCAGGAGTACAGAACACTTAAAATACTTGACAGTATAATTTCAGCTCATTGTGAAATAACAATTATTTAACCAAAGAGGCCTATATAGCACATCTATATTTACATACAAGAAAAATATGTCACTTATTTTTTGAAAATGAATTACAAAATAGCACTTAGCTTGCTTATCAGAAAAGCCTGAATTGTCTTGAGAAAGGATTAAAACAACGCTAAGCACAGAAAACCATTCCATTCAGATAAATGATTTTTTTCTAAGAAGATTATTTAATAGGTAAACCTAAATCCTTTCTATGTCTCAGTATAAATAGAAAAGAAAAAAACTATTTTTCCATAGAATGAATACCAAATTCTAGGTTTTTGATGGTACATTATTGCAATCATTAAAGGAAAATGTACAAAGAAGATTGAGTTTTTTGGTCATAAATGAATGTCCTACTGTGCAGAACTAAGTTTCTCATCCACATAGTATGTTTTACTCCTTCACTCTATGCTTCACATGTGAATCATTCCTTTAATTATTGGTTTGGAGAGGGTCTGACTGGATATCTTGGTGGTCCTTGGATTTTCTATCTTCTTAACTTAGGTTCAGAACTCTTAGAATTATAGGTCTCTTACTTACTTTTCTATTGCTGTGATAAAACATTAAAACTAAGGCATAAAGTATAAAAATACCTGTTTAATTGGGCTTAGAGTTTCAGAGTCTGGTGGTTGATGGAAACATGATGTCAGGAAAGACTGAGAGCTCACATCTCAAGTCAGGAGGCAGCGAGCACACTAGGAATGGCATGAGCCTTGTGTAAACTCAAAGACCATCCCCAGCGGCATATCTCCTTCAACAAAGTCACGCATCCTAACCCTTTCCAAACAATTCCACCAACTGGGGACCAAGTATTTAAACATATGAACCACTGGGACTATTTACATCTAAAACACCAAAACAGGCACTGCCATCAGGGCCAACTTCTCTGGTGAATTTAATGTTTTATATTAATAATGTATTTAAATTTTTATTTTATTATTTTATGTGTATTGGTATAGTGCTTGCATGTATGTCTGTCTACCATGTGTATATCTTGTACCTGAAGAATCCAGGGGATATCAGATATCCTAGTACTGTATTTACATACAGATGTGAACCAGCACATGCTGAGAATTGAACATAGCTCCTCTGGAAGAGCTTCTGAATCTGCTGAGCCATTTATCTAGTCCCAATAATTTTTTAAGCTTTATTTTATTTTTAGTAGAAATAAAGAAATAGAAATCTAAGGACCACCAAGATATCCAGTCAGACCCTCTTCAAAACAATAATTAAAGGAAGTATTCTCATGTGAAGAATAGAGTGAAGAAGTAAAACATACTATGTGGATGAGAAAGTTCTGCACAGTAGGAGATTTATGTTTGACCAAAAGATAAACCTTCTATATAACATTACTCTATACTTCCTCATTGTGTGTTTGCATGTGCATGCATGCATGTGTGTGTGTACATGCATGTGTGTGTGTGTATGTTCAGGATTTTAGTTTTTAATAGAAATACAGAAAAAGAATGATCACATAGATATATACATTCTCACTCTGTGTGTATGTGTGTGTGTGTGAGTAAGTGTGTGTGTGTGTGTGTGTGTGTGTGTGTGTGTGTGTGTGTGTGAAGAATAGGATCTCTTTATAGGCTTTGCTGTCCTGGAACTCACTCTGTAGACCAAGCTACCCTCAGACTCAGAAAGATTCACCTGCCTCTTTCTCCCAAGTGCTGGGATTAAAGGCATGTGGGACCACTATCTAGCTATATAATTATTTTGTTTCAGGAAATCCAACACACTCTTCTGGCCTCTGTGGGCACCGGGGTCACATATGGTGCACATAGATGGATTCAGATTTAAAAAAACATACATATAAAGAACAAAAGGACAAAATGGATAGTCAATGAAGCACAGGCAGGCAGAAGACACCCACTGCATGGCTTCCCATAGCATGACCCACTACAATGTGGTAGAGAGATGGGAGAGAAACAGAAGCTGAACAGTTTAGCACTATGAAGAGAGACAGAATTGGAAACTCAACAATAGAGAGAAACAATATGATGTGGGTAGACTCTCATACCACTTGAAGTCATGGTGAAGTGCCAGAGGCTCATGCTGCCACTAAAGGTCATGTTGGAGTCTATGGTCATGGAGAAGCAGGGGTCTGTGTTGATGGCTGTGGTTCATATTACCACCAAAGGCCATGCTAACATCCCTGCTCTGGGCTGCTTCCTGGGACCATGTTGATTTCCAAGGGCTGTGCAGAGCTGGCCCTGCTCTTCACTGGCTACAGCAGAGTAGGCCTACACCTCACCTAGGGAGCACAGTTGAGCTGATGACCTTGGTAGCAAAGATACAGGTAAGTGAGCACCAAGGACATGAATAGAGCTGACCCTACCCTTTGCTTGGTATGGCATTAGGTGAGCTAGCTAGGGCAGTGCTAGAGAGCTCACTCAAGTGTTGTGGGCACCAAAAAGCTAGCAGGGTGACAGACACAGATACCACCCAGGTCAGTGTCCAGGGATTGAGATCACACACCCCAACATCTATCTCATCTATGAACTACTAGAGCACATGAGAGGGCCAATTCTGCAGATGAAAAGCTGCAGAATCTCCAAGATACAGGGCAAAAACAAGATATCCGAGAAGAGTCCAGGTAAGGATCCAGTTTTGATGGGGTAGCAGCAGCCAAGGCCTCAATCCAGGTCAATGACTCATTGCAATGAATATTTGAAACTAAAGACATGTGTACAAAAAGGTACACTGTGGGACACACAGTGACACACTACAGCTTCCACACAAGATGTTCTTTGTTTGTTAGGTTTTTTGTTTGTTTGTTTGTTTTTCTTTGAATTTTATTTTTATTTTGTTTCTTTTGTGGAGGAGGTTGCAAAAGCAGAGGGCAGATATGAAGGGAAGAGGAGAGGAATAGGATTGAGGTGAATGATGTGAAACTCACAAAGAATCAGTAAACAAGGGGATGACATCTGAAATGTAAATAAGTAAGATATCCAAAAAAATCATAAAAAAGAAAACATACATATTTAAAAGCCAGTTTATTTAAATACTAAAATGATAGTTTGCCAACAGAGGACATTATGACAGTGGAGCCAGACTAGGAGAAGTAGAGGTTCTTTTTTTTTTTTTTTCTAAAGACACACATATGTCTCCCAGTCTGAAGGTCAGATTAATGAACAAGCAATCTCACCAAAATTGGAATTGACCTAGAAAACCTATGATTTTACATGTATACATATATATATATGTATACACACATATATACACATATATATATGTTTACATATATACATATATAAATATATATATATAAATATATATATATATATAATAAGGCTTTGAGATCACATTCCCCAACACCTACCTTATTTATGAACTGCTATAGCATATGAAAGTCCAGTTCTGCAGATTAAAAGCTGATATATGTATATGTGTGTATATATATATGTATATATATATATACATATATATGTATATATATATATATATATATATATATAGAGAGAGAGAGAGAGAGAGAGAGAGGGAGGGAGGGAGAGAGAGAAAGATCTACTTGGTTCTTTATTTCAATTTTAATATCTCTTCAGGACCCTTAAGACGATAGATTTTAAAAAAATCAGATTGGGGAAATCTTGGGCTAGCTGAACTTGGAGATGCTCTGGGTCTCTTTGTTCCTCATGCCAGAGTACCTCTATTCAATACATTTTTTATTCTATTTTGTACCATTAATTTAGCTTTTCAAATTGGCATATTGGAGATAGGTGGTCAAATCTGGCTGAAGGCATAAACAATGCCCCGGCTCCAGTGTTGCAATAATAAACACGGTGTGAATAATGGCTACATCCAAAATCTTGGGGCTGAAAATGGGAATATAAAACATGCTCATTGAATCAATCAACAAAAGACCAACACAAAGTCATAGCAGAAATGGCCACTTTAATACTGGGAAAACAGCAATCTGGAGGAATAGGGTCATGTAATATGATAGGGTATGTGACAAGCAAGTGTCAGAGTAATCAGGTAACCCCATTCTTCACGGGTTGAAAAACAAAACATACACAGGTCTCAGCACAACCTACATTAATTCTGTGTCAACCAGGCCATAACCAAACTCACAGGCTTAGTGGATTAAAGCTAGGTCTAAAGATTTCATTATCAACCTCCTACAGAAAGATTAATGGTTAAAGATAGACATCTATTTACAAGTACGACTCATCTCGGGAGAAAGAAAGGTGTGGAGCATAGACTGACAATGGCCACAAGAGTGCATCAAGAATGTTCCCAACAGTAGCAATGGGCAAAATGGAAAACTAGATTCTCTGTAATCTTGAAGTTACATTGACCCTGAAGTTGGCTTTCAGTTTACATCCAACTTCTTCCAAGCATGGAAACGCTCAAATTGTATTTGAGTATATAATGTATGTAATGACAAGTATATGAAATGAAAAGTGAGTACCCAAAAGATCACAAGGACAATGATTTGGCTCAGGAATTCTCTTGTAGCTCTGCCACTGTCCCTAGACTGGAGTGAATTGTGTTTTTAAAAGCTAGGAGAAACATCACTCCATGCAATGTTCTATACTACTCCAAGATAGGAAAACAGTTTCTATGCCTACCAGCACTTGCCATAGGGGACACACAGACACCCACATTTATATCCAGTGAGACCTACAACAGATAGCCAAAGCAATGTACACGTCCTTCACTTTTATAGTAAGATACAAGTGATAAGGTACCCAAGACAAAAATCTATCTTAGCAGACGAGCTGAAGGATGTGGCAGGAGGCAGGAAAGAATGCCCTTCTCCTGGGCATCATTCTCATAACTTGAAGATCGAGGGACTCAAAGACGTCTTCAAGAACTTGTTGGCAGTACGCATAAGCTTTTTGAAGCCTCGGACTGTGGGGAAGAAAAACAAGAGTCAGGGCTGTGGGATAACAGATGGGGGAAAGCTTGTTCCTTGACCTCTCTCGTCCTCTGAAGTCATCCACTCTCGTTTCTATTATATCATTCCTCAGTACTCCTGGCTTTTCTTTTCCATGTGCTCCAATTAGCCTTTAGTCTACTCATCAACAGAGAGTCAATGAATGCCCCAGGAGCACCCAGGACTATTGAGACTCAGCTCAGTACTGAGTACCAGAGGGCAGTCGCTACTACACTGTGCCCTTGCCACTCATCACTTCCCATCTTTAACCTTTTCACTTTTATTCACCTCTTTCCACTCCCAATTACAAATTTCAAACATATTCTGCCAACAGAAAGATGAGCTAAGGGAACAGAAAAGCCTCCAAATTAGCATGGGAGAAGTGAATCCAGGGACCATCCAGTGCTTATTCCTTGTCAGGCCTGGAGTCACAACAGCTGCCTTTCTAAAGGAGAAGGAAAAGGGTGTGGGGGCTGTGTTTGTGTCCCCTACCTGCATTGTTGTGAAGCCAGACCACAGCCTTCCTTTCCAGAAGCTCCCACTCGTCCTTCAAGTCCTTGCCATTGGCATGCAGCCAGATCACAGCCAGCATTGTAGCCCAGGCTTTGGCTTCTAATACCTGCACAGACAGAGAATTCTCTCACGCTCAGGGTCAAGCAAGAAGTCCTTCAAGAGAAAACATGCAGCACTTCATGTGTCCCTGTATCCCCCAAACTGCTGCTGCATGCAGTTTGTTTCTTATCTATCCCCACCATGCACATAATCATGTGAGATGGTTTTTTCCTGATTATCAGGCTAACACTCCAGAGAGTCTTAGGACAGAAAAGTCTTGAGCTTCAATTGTCTAGTACAACCTCTAGGTCAGTAATGGGAACTAATCAAACACCTCTGAGAAGATGGTCCCACTATGTCCAGAGAAGAACATACATAAATAGCTGCCTTTAGGAGATATTATTGTTATATGAATCATCTTTCCTTTTTCTGGCCTGGAAGGGGGAAACAAAACAATTCCAACTCAATCGTTACAAGAAAAGAAGAGTCATAGAAACAAAATGATTTCCCCTGTGTTATCCTCGAGTTAATGACAGAGATGAGACAGAAGACCGAATGAATTCTTACTAATCACACTGTTGAATTGAAAACGTCAGGAAAATCATATCAACTGTGAGGCTTCACTCATTGTTTCTTAAGGTTTCAGCTTTTAGACTCAGCAGATGGATGAACATTCATGCTTTAAAGGATGACTCTCCACATCTAGAATCAGCTATCTTATCCTCTTTGAATGAGGCTATTTCAGAACCTGCACTTCATCCCTAAGAAAACTGTTCATGTACAAGAACTAAGAACACCAGGAATGTCCTCCTTCTCTAAAGGATCACAGCAGTTTTTAAAACATACCCTGAAATGGTCACTTCTGGAAGTAAGGGTATTTGTGAAATTCAGTGATCACAACCCAAAGCCTTTGGCTTTAGAGGTCAGCCTGTTGCCCTGACCAACCATCAGAACTTCTGCTTTTTTTTGCTGTGTGTCAGCCATTTGAAATGTCTGGTTTCACAAGGAACTTCTGTTATGACATTGTGTCTCTTACTCTCTGCTTGTATGGGTGAGAAATAGTCATACTTGCTTTTATTTATAATATAGGTTATGGTCATTTTATGAAATAAAATCCCAATTCTCTTATCTGATGCCTTCAGAACCCAGACCTACTTTTCTATTATTTTGGATCAGGATTCTACTGCATAAACTATCCCTTAGATCTGTCACACACCAATAGGAACATCTGGGTCTTCATGTTCATCAGAATCTTCATTGGAAACACTGACTGACATAAAGATGCAGAACTTGGAGGATTTAAGAAACATTCCAATAAAATATTTAAATACTTAAAAAATGCAGCTTAAAATGCATTTATTATTTAGTGCTACATATTTCCAACTAGTTTATACTTGGTCCAAATACTTCTTTTTTTTTTTCCAATAAAATCCTTTACTGAAATCTTCTACAGCAGCTCTCTTGATTTCTTTTTTTTTTTTTTTTTTTTTTTTTTTTTTTTTTTTTTTTTTTTTTTTTTTTTTTTGGTTTTTCGAGACAGGGTTTCTCTGTGTAGCCCTGGCTGTCCTGGAACTCACTCTGTAGCCCAGGCTGGCCTCGAACTCAGAAATCCGCCTGCCTCTGCCTCCCAAGTGCTGGGATTAAAGGCGTGCGCCACCACGCCCGGCCGATTTCTTTATTCTATTAACCTGCTTGCCATGGTGAAGAAGGGATGTGCATCTCACATGTGTTGCTCCCAATCAATCTCTGCTAAAAAAAATTATTATATATCCCTATATCTTCTTTGCAATTTTTATCAACTATCCTTTTCTTTGTTCTAAAATAGCATTTTTAAAATATAAAAATACAACGCTGGACACGTGTCCTTTAAAATCATCAAATACTCACATTTTTAAAGAGAAAAAGGAGCAGCACAATAATTTTAGCATTTTGTTGTTGTCTCAAGGGCTTCATATTGTGAGACTTGTACTTGCTCAGCATGAACAGTGTACACCCATGGACTGTATCTTCAGTTATACGTTATAGCTGTATATATTTTTATAGCTGTAAATTGGTACTCTCAGATGCTCATGTATTTTACATAACTCCATATGCTACATATCACCATAACATTTAATCCAAACCAAATAGATTCTGTAATGTATTTTTGTGCTGACTCTTTGAAATAGCTGTGTTACTTAAAGATAATTTTTCTTCATAATTTTGCATTTTATCATACATTTCAAGAATTTCTCACCAATTCGATGAACTGTCAAGTTATCTTACAATCTGAATTATAATGTATCCACATTTGCATAAGTCAATACATTTCAAATAATTGTGATTTCAACTAACTTTTAAATTGTATTTATTTGAAATAATTTGAAATGTTTTTAATTAGCTTATTTATTTTTATTATTTATTTATTTTAAATACTTTTTTTAATTTAATTTTTATTATTATTTATTTATTTATCTATTTAAAATAATTTGAAATAATTGTGATTTCAACTACATGGTCTAAAGTTGATCTAAGGTGAAGCTATAATGGTACTATTACTAGGGATTCTTTTTTTTTTTTTTTTTTTGAGACAGAGTTTCTCTGTATAACCTTGGCTGTCCTGGAACTCACTCTGTAGACCAGGCTGGCCTCAAACTCAGAAATCCGCCCTGCCTCTGCCTCTGCCTCTGCCTCTGCCTCTGCCTCTGCCTCTGCCTCTGCCTCTGCCTCTGCCTCTGCCTCTGCCCTGCCTCTGCCTCTGCCTCTGCTCTGCCTCTGCCTCTGCCTCTGCCTCTGCCTCTGCCTCTGCCTCTGCCTCTGCCTCTGCCTCTGCCTCTGCCTCTGCCTCTGCCTCTGCCTCTGCCTCTGCCTCTGCCTCTGCCTCTGCCTCTGCCTCTGCCTCTGCCTCTGCCTCGCCTCTGCCTCTGCCTCTGCCTCTGCCTCTGCCTCTGCCTCTGCCTCTGCCTCTGCCTCTGCCTCTGCCTCTGCCTCTGCCTCTGCCTCTGCCTCTGCCTCTTCCTCCTCTGCCTCTGCCTCTGCCTCTGCCTCTGCCTCTGCCTCTGCTCTGCCTCCCAAGTGCTGGGATGGGATTAAAGGCATGTGCCACCACGGCCCGGCTATTACTAGGGATTTTTAACACACAGACCTAACACTAAATACAGCTCCACCCATCCCAGGCAGACAAACTTTGTAACATTCATTTTCTTCATCTATAAGTAGCAACACAAAAGAAAGCCACCTCCCCTACTTAACCAATGTTGGAGACAAGTAACAGGATGTATATGAATTGCTTATCTAGCTAATTTTCACTTTTACAAGGAAGAATATAAATGACGTAGCAGAGAGCTTTAGATTTTCTTTTGTTATTTAATACCCTTGGAGTGAACTTCATATGAATATCACTCTTGTTCTTGTTTTTACATTTTCATTATACTCACAAAAATTATTAACCTCTATTTATTAGGTATTAATCTAGGCAATATCACCCTCCTAGTCCCCTATCTTAAGTAGATTTTGATTCATAAAATATTTTCACTACTAACAATATTATTTAAAAAACCACTCATTTCTTTGATTTTTTTTTCTTTTTTGGATCTTACCTCAGAAGGGTGTGCAGCTGTCATGTCTTCCAAACTAGTACCTAGAATCTTAGCTAAATCCTCGTTCATATCCCAGGAGCCATCTGCATTCTGGAGATATATCAGCTGTGCAATGCTATGCTCCTTACTCCCTTTGAGAAGAAAAGATGAAGTGTGTAGAAATTATGTAGTTATTGTTTTCTTTGTCTACCTAAGTGGCTTTCTGAAATTCAGAGACATACAATAGCAAGATTAGTAGAAAGAAAGCCTTCAGACATCCTCAAGATGTATCATTAGGCTCAATATGTGAAGGGATGGCCAGGGTAGAATGAGCCAAATAAGATGGTACCTCAGCTTTACAGGGGAGTTATGTAGGAAGGTGGCAAACAGAAGTTTGTTAGTCTGAAAGACAGCCCAGAATCCATTAGAGGAGGTTTACAGATCCTAACTTGCAGTTCAGTGGAGTTGGGCTAATCATGGTAAGTACACATACTGGAAAAATCTCAGCTGCTATCAAATGTTCTTGATATATGTTCCTTGGTAGGGAGATTTGGAGGACTAGTTCTTCAGTCCTCATAGATCAGAAAAATACAATCTAAGGTCTGTCTCACCTTGTGGGTAACTGTCATATTTAGCCAAATGGGGCAACTCAGGGCGAGCATCTGTAGGATTCGCACATTTCTTCTTCTGGCTTTTCTGAGGCTCACGAGGTGGGCCTAGTTGGATGTGTGAGAGACAAACCTTGGTAAGACAAACATACTCTGAGATTGTAGCGGCCACTATGATGCATTGAACTTAAAGGCTCCTCACCATTTGGCGTGTATATCATAGCAGCACATTGTCCTTTGTTCATCAACCATGGAGGCAGAGTTCCAGGACCACTGGCGCAGAATAGATTTTTGGGATAACCTGAAAGACACCAGGACAGACATCTACACTGAGGCATCCATGTTCTACAAAGCTGAAAAGGACAATGAAGTCTGATGATTTGAGACCCAAGTGCTCCCTCCCATCTTTCTTAGCTTTAGTTGTCACCTATATGTCCTAATCTTCCCTGGTGTACTTGCTTCTAGTGCACTCTGAACCACTCTTTCTACCTTCCTTCCTCTGAAACCCCCAAAACACAGGAAATAATCTTTCATCCATCTTTTGATTCATCCCAGGGAGCTCCTTTCAACCATGTCTTAACTTGAAGTAAAATTTTCTCCTTCCCTAAACTTGCTATCACTTCCAAAATGTCCTTGCCCAAAGACTGTATCTGTAAGAATAAGGAATAAAAATTGGTGTTGGTAGCTTCCTCAGGCAGCTTTCCATATGATCCCACTTCCTCCCTCGTTTCGCTTACCTTCTATCTGTATCCATATGTTCAGCCTTTGTTGTTGCTTCCTATGATCCACTGAACTATCTGAAACTCAGGCAACTGACGTCAACTGCATTTCAAACTCTGCCATCAACTTGAAAATTCTGCTACCCAGGTGAGTAGCACATGCAATATCTTAATGCAAATAGATCTGACTTCTTCAAATCCAAGGTGTTTGCCTCTACTCTACTTATTCAGCACCAACCTAACTCATGAACACCTTGTCTTCATTCAGCAATGTTCTACTTTTTAGAATTTAATTGGCATACACACACACACACACAAACACACACACACAGAGTGAAAGAGTGAGAGAGAATGTACATACACAGTATCTACAGTGTTTTAACTTAGAGACTACTATATCGGATCTCTTGCTATAGTTTAGACTATAGAAGATGCCTTTTCTTCTTCTTCATGTCTCAGGCATTAGTTTTAGTGACTAAACTAACAATTAGTGATTATTTCAGCCATTGGTCATCATTGTGCTGTTCACATTCTAATCATTCAAACCACAAATTATCTTCAACTTTGAACCTCATTCAAGACTTATTTGTACTTTTGATGCTTAAATTGCTCCAGGTCTCTTTTCTTAACACTTGGTTCCAAGTCTCTTTCTAATATATATATGTGTCAATATAAGGTCTCTTTTCT